>NC_086285.1:36184312-36484312 GCF_963924245.1 Chroicocephalus ridibundus
TGAGATGAGAACAGAATACAAAAATAGGTGGTGTTGGTGGGGGGAACGACTGGTTAAAGGTAGCTCTGCCATCACTTTCAGAAGGGAAATGTCAGGGGAGTCACCATCACCCAACGGTTCAGGTGAACTGACTGCAAGAGGGAGAGCCCGAACGATTTTGCAAACTCACAGCTTCGAAAAGCAGCACAAAAGCCACTTTTTGGGGGAGACACTTCAGACTGCAAAAATCAATCACGTAGAAATGGGCTTAATCAGAACCAAATTATTACCTCATGATATTATTGGTTTCTCCACAAACACCTGATTTCATACCACCAATAAATTTTGCATTTGGAGATTGCGTTGCGTCTTCTCTCCTGAGCAGAATAAACTAGGAATGTCTGCCTCTGAAAAGCACTACAAGCTTTTCAGCAGTGGTGTGTGGTGCAGCTTAGGTGAGTCTTCTCATGTACAATTATGTTGACTGAAATAATGGTTGTATCGTGAGTAACAGTCAGTTTTAGCTGTGTGACTGTCAGGAGGACTCCCCTAGCACTGAAGCACCTGGAGCTCTTTCACAGCTACTGTGGAAGAGTTAACATTTCTGTAGTGGAAGCAAGGTGTCCTTTTTGGATTCTGCTCAGGTGTAGCTGCTTGTGCAGTCTGATGGAGCTACTGCTATTGCCAGAGGAAAATTAAAACAAATCTGGCTTGGCTAATAAAAGGCTATGAGTATTAATGGCTTTTTCTCCAATTGCCAGGAAGTTTCAGTCTCTGATGTGATGAAGACAGAGTATGTACAGACTGGTGTTGTCATGCTATTTTTAAATGTTGGTATGCTAGAGATTGTAGTCCTTTGCCCTGGTCTTTTGGCAAGCAAATCTGCAGGGCGTGTAAGAGTCACAATAAGAATGTGATTGTTATTTTCAAGAGAGGAAAGGACAATTCTTAGGCATTAAGGCTATTAGTTTGCACAGTTATAAAAACACCACTTTATGGACCCGGGTCTCAGAAGTGCTGAACATTCACAGCTCAGTAAAATCAATAGCCCCTACTCAAGATTACTTAAATCTAAAACATACCAACATTCAGTGCAATTTAATATCAGTTACCTATTAGCTTTTAACGATTGTATATATTTTGACAAAACTGCTAAGATATGTTGTTACAAATGGGAAATTCTTAACTATGCCACACAGTGGAAAATAATCCACCCATACAAGGAAAATTATATTAACACATGGCACTAAGAGCAAACATATTTACAAACTAAAGCTGAGCAACAAACACATATACCAGATGTTACTGAGATATAGATAGGCTGCACTGCTCAGCTGAAGTAGCTGAAGTTCCGCAGAGGGATTTTTTTAGAGCATCTATTTCATGATGGATATCCTTGTTCTTGAGCAAGTTGTTATGGAGGTCAGAACACGGCTGTTTCGAAGTTGTCTTTGAGATTCAGTGGTAAGCAAAATTTAACAACATCAGATAATTTTTCCCCTTTTTCTTCCACGTTTGTTGGTAAGAAAGGATCTTCAGCCGTACTGATAATAACTTCTTATGAATGGAAATTTTGGAAGGGACTTCACACTGTCAAATAACCCTATTCATCATGAGGTGGGATTATCTGTGAAGTGACAGAAGAAGGTCCTCTTTCCCTGTTGTTCAGTTCAGGGCTAACTAGCTGTTTCCCTTGCCTAATCCTCCTTATCTTTTCAGCAAGACCCATGTTTCACAGCGGTTGAGGTAACCAGAAGCTGCACCCACACCATCATGTTCATTTGGTGCTATGGCTGCACGTCCCCGACCACATTCCCTGCTTGTGTATAGCTGTCCGCAATTTTGTTTCATCCTCTGTCTCTGGCTTGGATCCTGGTTTCCTGGTAGAAAAATCCAAGCACAGACACAAGCCCAGGGTTTGCCCTCACAGTCCATATGGATCCATCAAGCTCAAGCCACTTGGCTCTGGAGCGGTACAGCCAATTGCAGGGGTATTTGCGTTGTCTGTATCAGATAACTTCTACCACAAATCCTCCTTGCCCAGCGTTCCTTCTTGTGAGCTGTTTCTGAGACGACCTCAATATTTCTTGTTGATGTTTGCTTCAATTCCTTGATAGCCAAAATGAAAAATACCAGTTTTTATAAAAAAAAGCCCAGTCCAACCTCAGAAAGCGAGTCCCCAGACAATTCCTGCGGCATGTAAGGTGGTTTTCCTGAGACATGAAGTGTTACTTCAGGCCAGCATAAATGTCTAGCATGTCCTCAGCAGCTGGGCGCTGCGCTGACCTGTCCCTTGACATTGTACACCACACCTCAGTGGATGTGTAAGACTCCAGTTTTTGTACTTAAGCAGGAAACAGCTAAAATTGTAAATTTCTATGATTGTCTTCTGCATGAGCTGGCAATGAGTCAGCAGCAGTTTGTCTAGATCAGCAATACATCCAGAGCCATTTTTTTTGTGCTCTTGCATCACGTTTTTGCCTTGCATCAAATGTTGCCTGGTTGTGTTCAAAGGTCCCATCAAAAGGGGTAGTGGTATTGCTCACAGAAAAGACCTGGTATCTTACTTATGAGGGAAAAGTTTCTTGTTAGGATGAGGGAAGCCACAACTTTTTCCACTGCTTCCTTTGCATATCAATGAAATTCAGTAATTTTGCAGAATGCTCCTGGCATGAATCAAGCTCCACACCAGTAAGATAGGCATCTTGGCATTCCCGTACTTAAAATGGCAGTCCTGGGGATACCCCTTCCTTGCTGAGCAGAGATTGCCAGGAAAAAGCCACTGCCCTCTGATCGCCGGGAGGCAGAGCATGGAGACGAGGAAGGCAGAAGGTGCAGAAAGTGCTGTGGAGCTGATATCCATTAACTAGTGGAGTTACGACAACCCCCGAGTGTGGCTACAAAAAATTGGATTAAAAAGAGGATCACTTGTAAAAACTGGTACAAGGCTGATGTTGGGGGACACTGGGACACGGTAACTGAGAACAAGGCTGTCAAGGAAGTCAGTTGGCAGCTTTCACTTCTGACCCTCCTGCACAAATCCAGAGGTGTATAGGGATGGCTTGCCAGCCAGGTGAAAAAAGCTGTCAGTACTAAAAGTACACTATTATTTCTGCTGTAGCTTATCATACAATGTGTCTCCAGGGATTCAGCAGATACCAAAACAGAAATGCACCAGAAGAGCAGAGGTTTATCTCTGAGGTGGATCTCAGCGTTGGTAATTTGCCATCCTTGAGCCGCAGAGGTTTTAGGATGAAGAAATGAGGCCACTGATATGGTTAGGAAGCCCTGACAAAGATGGGTTGTTTCTTACCCAATGCCTAGGGTCAGTGTCCCCCAGCCTTAGTGGGGAGAGCCGCTCGGTGGGGAGTGACAGCCATGGTGCTTGGAGCAGTGAGCATTAAGGCTGAAATTCTCCATGCCAATTGGCTTCGCACAGTTGTGTCCGTGCTGCTGTGCCTCACGTGCAGAGCTTGCTTCAGGCCCACATCAAACATGTCCACCCAGCAGCTCAAGCTCTGCAGCTTCCCGTGCCCCTTTGGACTACCACAAGGGTGTGTGAGGGCATTTGTCACTTGATTTATCTGCGCCATACACTTCTTGTCAGCCTCTGATACACTCAAATGAGGAGTCTTCCACATTGTATTTACTCTGCAAACACGTTGCATGCTACTGGTTGCCACTGCTGCTGACATGATGTGTGATACCAGGTCTTCTCCCTGCCTAATGGTGCCACCAGCAACTTTTAGAGTCCTACAAGGAAAGGGGAGACTGTGGTATGGTGTAGCTGTATAGGTCAGTGTTAAAGGGCACTGCATGAATACGTTGTAGTCTCTATGCTCTCAAGCATTGCTTTTTTCCAGACGTCTCAACCTTGCTCCTGCTGCTCCTACTTCCTCTTTCAGAGTCAACCATTCCCCTGCCACTGTATCCCATGAGTTCTCCTTAAGCAGCTGTCCTCCCTTCCACGCTCCCCTGCCCAGTACAATATATACTGGCCTTTAAAATCCTCCATGTGCCCTGTCCTAAACCTTAAAATAACATTTCCCTCCCATGAAGAGCTACAGCAGTCTGGCAGTTTCCTCCTCCCTATGTCTCCACCCCCAGCCAGGCTTGTCTTCCCACTCTGAGATAGCCCCATAATGCATCTGCAACCTCCCTGGTGTAGACCCTGCGTCCAGACATCCTCAGGATGCCTAGCAGAAGTACAATGGAGGCAGATCACAGATACCCCAGCTGGTGGCTGGGACAGATAATAAAAGAACCTTCCAGAAACTAGAGAGCATTCAGCTTCAACAGGCTGAATATATTTATTCCCTCAGGAACATTGTAAAATATGACTAGTCTTGGCTTGCACTAAGAACGCGAATAATTAGGAAATCTAGACCCCCTAGGTACTTTACATGCCAGCACAGAAAGTGGCAGCAGCAAGTTGTGACCAATGCAGGCTAACTAACCTCTCTCAGGAGTCCAGAGAACACAATGCATCACTGTCTACTTGGAAACAATATAGATCAGCCCTTTTAACCCAGGCATCCAGGAAACACATTTAACTTTTTGGCCTAGTTTAGGACAATGTATATTCTGTTTTATAGCAGAACAACTCAATTAATAGAATGCAAGTAAGATCTCTTCCTTTCCTTCCCCAACACATCCACATTTTCCTTGAGGTTTCTTATCTTCAAGCAGATGTCATTCTGGAGTGAACTTCAGGTGTCCTTGTCCTTCTGAGCAAAGCAAGAAATGTCTGGCCGTTGCATTTATATCTCCAGAAGTTCACTTTACAATTCAAACATCAAAACAAAAACCCTCACTATACTACGGCAATACTGTCAGTAAGACTAGGAGGACCTATAGCCCTTTCAAGCTGTACCCACCCCAGAAGTGCTTCCCATATCCCCATCCATGCTTCTCTACACACTGCCTGACTGAAGGAAAGCTGGGCAAAAGCAGATGGGGGTTGCTTTTGTGCCTCTGCACTTGCTGCTTTAACTCCTCTGGGAGGCAGCTGAGACAAGAGAGCATCCAGCAGGTAAGTGCACGAGAGAGACATGGGAATACGGTTGTCAGACTGTGCCTACAGGTGCTCCTGGGAGGCTTCCCACCCAGGTGCTAATCCGCTGTCTCCGTTCCTCTGAGGTATGATGAGCTCAAAACTCACAGCTGTATTCTTATCGCTGGTTTCTGCCTGAGAAAGTAAGTTGTAATTCTGTGGAAGTATCGGTGGTAAATCTGCCCCATTACTTCCATTTACTCTTTTGCCCTGGTGCTTCTCAGTCGGTACGGCTCAGAAACGCTGCCTCCCCAGAGCACTGCCAGCAGAAGTGGAGAGACGGACTGTGAGCACGAGCACCGAGTCTGGCAAAGAGCACACTGTGTAACAGATGACTCTGGGTTCTTTTACTTTGATGATCATAATAATACGTTTTATTTATATAGCACCTATTTGCATGGCAATAAGAGCAATATGTGTGCTTCAGTGAAATGAGAGATGACAGCAAACAGATTAAAAACTACGATTCATCTTGAAATGAGGGAAAACAATCAAATGAATCACAGAGCCAAGCAATAGCAAATCATTATTCTTAAAACAGCATAATAGCAAAACAAATGAAAAATACACTGTGTAACACTTTTTCCTTGTCTGACGGTAAATACTGAGTGACACTGCCAAGCTTATGCAGAAAGAGAGCCCAGTTCACCATTTAAGTTTCATGGAAACCCTCAAAAAAGAAATTATTTAAGTGGGACTTCAATCGTGCATTAGCTACGTGCTAAGCCCCAGTATACACATGGGTTTGGACCCTTGCAAAAAGTACTATCTCCTAATCCTTGCATTATTCATCATGTCACAAGACTGACAAAATGTGTTTTCCCAAACTTTAAGCTCCTTCAAATTTAGTGGATTTACAATTGGACAATAATGGAGCAGAGCCTATTAATATTCAAACTCCATTTTCTCATATGGAATTCATTGGCTTCCTCAGCCCTAATTAGTTTTCCTGAGGCTGTCAGTCGCAGGCAATGTCAATACTCTAGTCATCTCTTCTGCCTTCTCCTCCCATCTCCTCACCCATATTCATTATTTTTATTATTCCTATCCTCCCCATTCCAGAGTGTCAAGCCTTCTCCACGTTCAAGTTTCTCCTAATGACCCATCTTCCTGTAAGGCACCAAAAACAGTGATACAACAGTCTATATACAAATGAAAGAATCTTAACTTCAGGACATGAAAGAATCTGGTTTTTTTTCCAGTGGGAAAGTTATGCACCTGGTGCCCCATTAGATGCTGGCTGGCTTGCAGGACCAGAGTAGTCTCTAGTTTAGTGAGAGAAACTCTTCCTTCATTCAAATTCCTAATAATTTGACTTCAGTTGCCCTGTGAAACTCTCTTCATAGGAAACCTAGGCTTTTCCCTTGTGTTCTGGTTTCAGCTGAGCTAGAGTTAATTTTCTTTCTAGTGGTTGTTGTGTTTTCAGATTTGGTGTGAAAGGAATGTCAATAATGCATATTGCTTTAGTTGTTGCTAAGTGATGTTTATACTAGGAAAGGACTTTTTTCAGCTTTCCATAGAAGAGGAGAAGGAGCATAGACAGAACAATAGAATGGCTAATGGAATAATCCATACCATAGATGTCATGCTTGGTACATAAATGGGGGGTTGGCCAGGGCCGGGGGGCGAATCCATGATCTCTGCTCGGGTTAGGCTGGGCAACTAATTCACCAGCTGGTGAGAGCAACTTGTGTCTTGTATATATTATTATTATTATTTTATATTATTATCCTTTTCCATTATTGTTCTATTAAACTGTCTTTATCTCAGCCCACAAGTTGTTTTTCCTTTTTCTCTCCTTTTCTCCCTCTTCTCCCTACCCTTTCTTGGAGGGGAACCGGGAGTGAGCAAAAGGCTACATGGTCCTATTTGCTGGCTGGGGTTAAACCATGACACCTAGAATGTGCATCTTCAGACTTGAATGTTTCTGTTTATTATGGTTTTGTATTGACAAAGCTCTTCCCTACTTATGCTACATAAATATTTCAAATAAACAGTGGAATATATGGAATAGGTGTCCTCCTGGCAGGTGACAGGATCTGCCCCATATTAAAGAGTAGGAGCAAGAGTGGCACTTCTGTCAACTTAGAAAAGACACACTGTAATTCAGATTAGCAAGGCTGCCCTTTCCTGGGCTTGGAAATGTACACATCCGGATGTCATGAAAATGTATTAACACACAGCCATGTTTTTACCTTGTTAGCAGCTGGCCAGCTACACTTTAATCATGCTGCACTGAAGCTGATGGCAAAACTCTCCTTGACTTCACGTGTCAAAATGTTTAGTTCTGATTTTAATGTCCATTTTCCCATTCCTTAGAGAGAAAAAAAAATATCAGCATGAATCAGGATATTTTAGGAAAACAACGTAAGCGCCTTAAGCCACTGGGTGCCCTCTGTTCTCTGTCACTCCACTACTGTTAAATTAGGTTCTGACATACAATCAATGGAAAAATGTGGGAGCCAATAAAAAACGTGCATAATTAAACTGAGGCATTGAAATGCCTGTCTTTCCCGAACTTGGCCCAGAGAGTGGGAGGCCGTTCTCTGTGGTAAATACTTGAGCTCCTAAACTCGGTGTGGGGGCAGAGGGTTTCCTTGGAAAGGATTTGCAGCAGTGAACAGAGAGCATGCAGGCACCTGGGACTGATTGATTGGAAATGCTCTGGCCACACACGAGTCTTTCACACCACATGCTTACATCCCTTGCCCAGGTGTCTCTAGCTGCTTTACGGGGACATGAGCAGCGCTCGGTATTTGACATTAAAATAAGAGAGGCACCAGGAAGACACCAGCTTGTTGAGAGGAAAGCTGAAAGGGCCCGACTGGAAAAGCTTACTGAAAACTGTTGTTGATCTAAGTTCTCAGACAGGTTGCGGGAAGACTTACACGTCCACTTTCAGCCAAGCCGAATTTAAGCCCAAGCCTGACTGAGGTCAGGGGTACAGTCCTAGAGCTGTCAGCTGGCACCTAGTCCCTCAGGGGCATAGAATGAGAGTTGCTGTACACGTCGTCTGCAGATGTTTGTATGGATCAGGGATCTGCAAACTGTCGAATGCAAATAAAAAACCTTTGCAGTGCTGCTGCGCAAACATGATTGCAGTGCTTTTCCCTGTCCAGCCCTATGAGCACTGAGCAGCTGCCATCTCATCTGAGAAAAACAGTGGTTTGGTGCAATCACATTTTTTCCAGTATTTTGCAAAGCCAGTAGAGCCTTTTCCTGACAACGTCCATCAGACCCCAGTTTGGGAAACATTGTCGAAGAATCCTGTAAGAAATACGACATGACTAAGTTGGAATCTTAGTTAAAGCATTTTGTTGTGTGATTTTTCAAGCATTTTCCAGCACAAAAGCAGTCACCATCTGCCTGCAAGCCCCTGCTGAGCCACAAAGTATTGTGCTTTGAGATGCTCTTCAGTAACAAGCTGCCATGATAAGCAAGGGTTAACGGTTTAAACGATCAATTTAAGCAAGACACAATTCAAGCTAACATAATGATCATGCCCAGGTCAAAACCATCATACGTAGTAGGGCTGAAGAAGCAAAAGGAAGAGTGTGGTGTATGAAGATATTTATAATTCTTCTAGTTGATTGACATTAATTAACTTGCCAACTGGACGAACTCACAATGAACCAACATCCTACAGAATTGTGATGTTCCACCCAAAGTGGGAATATACTTCGCTACTGAGCTGTCAAACACATATTTATAAGACACCACAATGCAGGAAAGTGGTTTTGCAGTGTGAAGCAGTGCAGATATGAGCAATACAGCTTGGCATGCGGTGTTGGTTTTTTACTCTTTTGGTTATTTTTATATAGGCACCTTTTTGCCTTTCTATTTGTCTTTCAAAAAGTAGTAAGACACAGTAAAAAACACGTATTAGAAAAAAAAGGTAAGGGACATCTTGGTATGTGTGTTAGTCATAGCAATACTATTTGGTGCTACCGAAATGTATAGAGGATCATCTACAAACACACTTGCTTTAATGGAACATCTCTCCTAATAGCCTGTATTTTGATTCCTGAAAGAGAAGAGTCAATTGTATGTTATTAAGATTCAGATTATTTTGGAATGAGCAAGATAATTACAGGCCAATCCTGCCTTCAGTTTCCTATCATAACTTGAAAGAGCTGATTCTGATTTCCACGACACAAAGTAGTTCAAACAAAAAAAATCTGGAGTAAAATACCTTTTAAATAGGATTTTTTTTTTTACAGGAGCAGATGTATTTTGCATAAAACATTTCTGCTGGAAATAAATTTTCTAATCCCGAGAGATGAATGGAGTTTGAATCTCATACTGAAATTGATGAAAGCTGGTGGTGTTAGGCCACTAGCAGAACTAGAAGGGGGACGCAAGATGTAGAAGCTTTTGGCTGCTGTCCATTCCATAATCTACCTTGGACATTGCCTGTTTTCAACACTTTGTAACAGTCATTAAAAATTCAGAAGGATTAGATCCTTGTTTTGGCTGCCAAACTTATTGGTGAAATTTGATAAAAGACATTTGAAACCCAGTAAAAACTGTTTTAGGCTATTAATAAAAAAAAGGTAAGAGACAGATAATGTTCTTCATGTGCCATGTTCTCCACGTCTCAAAAGCTGCTAAGTGATCTCCTCTCCTAGGGTAGCTTTCAGATCTCCAGAGTATAAATGAAGCATTCTCTTGTTGAGAACAGCGTACTATTTTCTCAATTAATAACATCTGTAAACACCCACATTTAATGACAATTGCAATTCATATTCAGCTTCAAAACAGAATTTGTGATTTTCACTGTGAGAACAATGACAAGAATGTGAGGACGATGAAAAATACAATCTATTTTGCCCATACATTTTTAATAAGTGACGCTTATATTACAATGCACTATTTTCAAGGCTTTTTCATCTGTGATGTTTAAGTGTGTAGGTACAAAATCCATCAAGATAATATGTTAATGTCTAACAGTTAGCACATCAAACTCTGTTCTGAATAAACAGAGAAGCTCTTTTACTAACTTGATTCCATTCTCTCCAACACTTCTTTATACTGTCATAGCTTATTTACTTCACTCTGGTTTTGAAGCACTAATGTAATCTTTTTTTAATGCACTACAACACCCAAAAGCATTGCCATATTTGTAAGTTATCACTGCATACCAGTTTGGGATCGTTTATTATTATGTGTTTATTAAGATCTGATAAGGTACTAGGCACAAATATAGACAACACTCTGCTGTTAAAAGTTTATACGCTACAAGAGGAAAAAATGTACCTAGACGACTAGAATAGCAGGTAAATTCAGAACATTTCTAAATTAATCTGTTCTTGTCTAAGAGCTTTCCAGTATCTGCAGCAGTAGTGGCAACTCATTCTGAGCTCTCCTAACACTGCCTGAATTGTGACAGGAAGAGGAAATCTCAACGCATTGGGTTGAAGCTCCTGTCCTTGTTAGATATTCATAGAGAGGACACAGATACTTGAGAAGCTTCATGAGGTGTTAGTTGGCAATTTTCTTTAGCTCATCCTCTTCTGAGGAAAAGCCAAAGAGCTCATTGAGAAGGCCTTGCATGAATAAATCTTTGAGGCAGTAAAAGCTCTTGGTGAGAAATGCATCAGCTGTCTCAGCTGAGACAACTGCGTTGAGAACAGGTCTATTACCTATTTCCTATTGCCTTGGAAGAACCAGGATGCCTCAAGAGCAAAGCTCCACGGAAAGTCTGGAAAATTGTGCTGCAGAGAGCTTACCTATCCACCTATCTATCCTTATGCATGGCTATCCATAGGTCATGGCTGAAGTATTTATGTACTGGTCTAGCAGGTTTGTTATGGGAGGCAGAGGTTGCAATGGTAGTCATCCACATGCCAACAAGTAGGCATTTGAAGTCCTTCAGATGACATAAAGCATGTAAGACATCTGCATAGAAATGACAGTGAAGATGAAGAGAGATCTAGAAGAGGCTGGCACCTTCTGGAGAGACAGCTGGACACCATGCAGGCTGCCTGCAGCGTCAAAAATGTCTTAGTTTAGGCAACAGATTCCTACCCAGTATGACTCACATCTTTCCATAAAGTTCTGTGTTATTGGGGAGAAATGCCACAATTTTCTGGTTCTCCCAACATGTATGGAACACAGTGTTCTCATCCATTTTTCAAGCTAAAAACAGTCAATATGTTCTCAGTGTAGCTTGTTTCACTCCATAATATATTGCAGTAAGACACAACATGCCATGTTTTAATGGTCTATTAAAATGCACCTCATGTGCTTCAAGAAGCTCAAGGTTGCGTAACTTCAGACAACCAAGAACTGTACGAATTGTCAATTAATACATGCCTGATATTCCTATAATAATATGGTTCTCTACTATTTATCAATAAACATCCATTTTAATGAAATATATTTCAATGAATTCATATTCCTATTTAGGGAAAAATAGATTGTAATAAAAGGAGAGGGCTTCCAGTGCACTCTGATGATTTTTTAAAGCTGTCATTTTAATCTAGTACACTGGAAATGTAAGTGATAATCATAAATCATACCTGTTGGGCTAAGATTTCTGTTAAATAAAAATCAAACTCAAGTGTTTAGTTCAGATGATTGCGAATTTGCACATGGTGATTAATATACCACTAAAAGGTAGGGTTTTCTAAACACTCCTTTTCCCTTATGCAGAGGAAAAAAGGTCATGCTCTGGAAAATAGGTGTACAAAACCATATGTTCCCTTCTGTTTCTGTGAGTGGAAGAGAGCAGACAGACAGCTGCACTTCGCAGCAACAGGATGTATCCCCAGTAGGGACTGCCAACACTGGCTTTTGGTTCAACACAGAAACACTTCTCTAACCCTGCAAGGACTAATTTATGCCAGATCCCCTATGATGATTTGACATCCCTTTCTTTCTAAGGTAGGTCTTACTCCTGAGACTGTTGCTATGAAGGACACGGCTCCTGCGCAAAGGGCTGTGTTTGCTGTAAGAGGCAGAGGTAAGTCTTCACCATCAGGCTAAGAACGGGGAACCTCAGATATGAAACTTCTAAGTGCTTATTTCAAGTTTTTTAACAGCTGATACCTGCATTCAGTGTTTGGTGTTTTAAGCCTGATTTTGACATTTTTGAGGATCCCAATTTATTTCCAGCTTAAGGAACGATCCTATTAGCTCTCACGCAACCTCAGCTGCTGGCCTTACCAGTAGCGGTGTGGGGTACATCTGGAAACTTGAGCTCTCATGAGCAATGATGCTGGTGATTGGAGAGTGGATGCATCTCCCCCAGCAGCAGCAATGAACTGAAAGTCTAGTCCTGGAGCCTGCACCTGCTGCTTAGTGAACTGTATTCTGTCCTGTATTGGGACAAGAGAAGTTGCGTCTAGCTCAAAACAGACTCAAAATCAGTGCAGATAACCAGAAACAGTGCAGCTGTAGCGTCTGCAATGGTACCAGTGGGTACAGCATGCTTTTGAGATCGCATGATATGGAAGCAGCATATGGCTATGTATGCCTTTGCATCTATAGAGTGGTTGCACCTGGCCATGCTATTAGTCACTTTCGCCCCGCCTTTGAGCCATGTCTTGCATACTTCAGACACAGATAGGAATCTAGATAAGATATAAATTCAGAAACTTGATCCCTGGTTGTGATTAGAAGAAATAATATGGCCTTGTGACCTGGCCAAATTTTGTGCACCACTTTCATAAATCCAATCTACAGCTGAATACTTTTTTTACTTTTTAATTTTTTTTTTTCTGAAACAGCTGTGCACTGTTAAATATCAATGGCATCTCCTCTTTCCTTCTCCCTTCCCCCCTCCAGATTCCAGTATATGACTGGTAGACTAAATAGTATCTCCGCATAACATGCGTGTGAGTTTATAAAGTAATTTGGTCTTGGTCAGGCTGAAGTCCAATACATTACTAGGTTGTACATAGTTACCACTATTATCTAGATTTGCTTTGAGGAGTCTTATGCCTGGGAAACTACTGCTACCAACTTTCAATTTTGATTGAAGATGTATTCAATTATTTTTTTTCTTTAATGAGAAACAAAAAGACAGGTAGGAAGGAAGTGCTATTAAAAGTCACTGGCAGTCTGTTAAAAAAAAGAAAGAGGACTTTTACCCTTGTCTGACGGAACTAACTCAGCTATGGATTTCAGACATTGCTGCTTCTAAATATTGCTTTAAAAAAAGTCCTAAATTTCACACCATTTGATTTTTAGTAAAATCTTCAAGAAGTTGAAAGGAAACCCTGTGGTTGGTACACAGTTTTTGAAACACACAAAATTGCACCACAACACCTAGGAGAGGGTCTCCTAAAATCTGAAGTCAAAATGAAAAAGAGGACCCTGTATGTAATGTTGCTGAAAACTGTGAAACATAATTTACTATTTTTAGTAGTTTTATTCACAGGAGTGACTGGGGACCAACAAGAACTGGAGTTTTAACAGATTAGGTACTGTTCAGACACAGAATGGAGATAATTCTTCCCTTACGGAGCTTAAATGTAAATAAATAAGTCTGAAAAACAATAAGGAAAAAGGTGTACAGTTGATAAATACCATAAAAAGGATAGCTCCTTTATATATTACAGCTTCTTTAAAATCATCCAATGCAATGTAAAATACTGGATAAACATAATTTCTATGTGGTTTATAAATTATCCTCTATAAATGACAGAAAACTAGGAATGTAAAGGACCTCAAAAGTCAAACTGTCCCTGTCCCTGTGTCAAGGCAGGATGAACCATACTTGTGATACTCTGAAGGTTCTCAAAAACTGATGATGATGGAAATTCTACCACAGTTCCTAGGTAATATGCAAAAATAGTATCTTGCATGAGAGAGTTTAACCAATAACCAGAAATTCAACCCTGCCAACAGCCTTTGTCCTGTGAGAAACATAAAGTAACTAGCCTGCCTGTACCTCCCCTTTGGCAGGTGCTGCCCCATGTTTAGTCAGCTTTGTTCCCGGTTGCCTCCTCTGCCAGAAATTTGTCTGAGGCAAAGGAAATGAGCGCTTTGTCAGTAGCTCCCACAGACAGATTTGTATTGTACAGCTCCATACATCTGTATTGTAACCATCCCCTTGCCCCAGAAGAACTTGCACAAAGAGGTTCAGGAGGCCCAATTTTCCCTGGCTTTCCAAAATGCACTCCACAGCAAAAGTGGTGTTTTGACTGGACATAAAACTCAGAACAAAAGAATACCATCATTCTTGCAAGCCAACTTTTCTCAAATGATTATCAAATTTGTGAAATAAATTAACTGCAGGAACAAAAAGTACAGTTTGGGGGTCTGTTTAGACCATGCAGTATAAGTAATTAGACTTTAAATGGAGAAGTTGAGTTACATGTGCCTACAAGCAATTTTATTTTTTTAAAGCCTGGCTTGCTGTAGTGGCCATAATTGGATTTCTTTCAAATACTTTTGGGACAAAGGGGCTCAAATCTTAAAATTACACATTACAGTCTTAAAAGCATTTGAAAATTAAAGAGGAAAAGGAACCAGAAGTTATGTAAGATCAATATTGGTAGAATAATTCCTTTACTACTCTTCCCATGATATCGTATTCATCTAAAATAAGAATTTGATCCCTAAATGTAGTTGTAAGTAAAATGAGTCCTTTCTAAAAAGTGAAATAGCTAATCAGCATTTGGTTTTCCCTTTATTCCCCTTTCCAATCCATGTACCTTTTAAAACCATCTCATATTTTGTCTTCACTATTTTTTTATTTCCTCATTCAGGCAGAAAAGTGTCCTCTGATGCTGCTGTCATCTTCGCCAGAGTGACTTGTGGGTTTCTTTAAATGAATTTGCCATGGCAGATAGCAGAGAACAGGCAGCAATGCTTGCTACTAACAATGGTTATCTTCTACTAGATTTTCAGTGGCAATGCAATTTTTTGCTGGCACCCCATTGAGCTGGAGACATGAATGGCAATATATTTTGTCTTGGAAAGATTTGCAGCCAAAAAGTTCGGGGAAGGAGCTGTCTTTTGTAGCCAGAGTCACAACAGCAGCTTAGGGAAAAGGGCCTTGCAATCTTAAGCTGCTAATACTGCTCATTTTGCTGTTGTAAGGGATGGTTCTTCCTGACCTTAGCTGACTATTAATTTTGCCTTGAAGCATGAGGACACAGAGTCTCTCTGGCAACACTTTTTGTAAGGTGGAGAACACTGTTAGGAAATGAGCTGAGCCTACTCATGTAGGCCGCTGAGCCATGGCTTTTCTGGTATGCTTAGGTTCACAAATTATTTGATTCCCTTGAGTTTATTTGAAGTTTTTAATTAAAATTCTTTGCATTGGTACTCTGATTTTATTGAACGTGACGAAGATTTCTTGGGACTTGATTTTTGTTTAAACTAGGATCCCTTTACAGCCATCACATAGTGTAAAAGAATTTTGAAGTGGGTGTAAGTGACATAATTTTAACAATGCAAAGGAAACCTTAGGGAAAATGAGAATGTCTGTATTTTATTTTTCTGGAATTTCATCTTTGTGTGTCTGGACTGAAGACAAGATGGTGAAATAAGGGAATTTCTGCATTTTCTCTCAAGAAATTATTTTCAGATATGAGTACCTTGTCAAGAGATCTGGTAAGTATTATTTTCAGAATTTTGCTGTGGTTTCTCTTTCATTCTGGGCATCTCCTCTGGGAAGGAGGCTATGGAAAGGGAAAAAACTAAGAAAATTTCTGGTGGCCAAAAAAAGACTTCAAAACATGCAAGCCTTCCTCCTAAAGCTGTGCAGCCAAGAGTGCACGGTTGCTGAGGCCAAAAGGAGAGCAAACAAGGGAGTATGGAACTATAGCCAACTTATTATAGCACAGCTGGGTAGTTGTAGCTTGGATTATGATCCATGCTCCCAGTATAATTTAAGATTTATCGTTATATTGGATAAACCATATATGTCAGAACTGTCACCTCTCCCTGCAGATATAGTTCCTTTTCCCCATGTTTTGTATAAAAATTGTGAACTCATTGAGTCACTGAATCGTTGAGTAAATCAGGTAGGAAGGGACCCCAGGATGTCTCTAGTCCAACTTCTTGGTCCAAGATAGGACAGCTATGAGAGCACACCATGTTGCTCAGGGCTTACCCAGATGGATCTTGAAAACCTCCCAGGATGGAGACTGTACAACTCTTGGCAACTGCTTCCACTGAAAAAGGTTTTCTTTAACTACAGCCTGAATTTCTCTTGATTCCATCCATGTCTTTTGTTTCTCATCCTTCAGTCAGGCACCACTGAGGAGCCTGGCTCCATCTTCCCAATAATCTCCTCGTAGGCACTGCCAGGTTGCTGTTGTGTCCCCCTCAAAGCCATCTCTGCTCCAGACTGAACAAGCCCAGTTCCCTCAGCCTCCTCTCACTGGCCAAGTGGCCCAGCCCCCAACCATCCTGGTGGTCCCCTGCTGAACTTGCTTCAATTTATTCAATGTCTTTCTTGTACTGTGGGTCCCAAAACTGGAGGTAGTATTTGAATGTGGTCTAACACGCACCAAGTAACAGGGGGCAATAACATACTGACTTTCCTCCTATATTAATAGAGACTGGGTTGCTGTTGGTCTTCTTTGCTGACAGAGGACACCCCTGGCTCATGTTCAGCTCACTGTCTACCAATACCTCTGGGCCTTTTCAGAACAGCTGCTGCCCAGCCAGGCAGACACGTTTCCCCCCAGCCCGGATCAGTGCAAGAGGTTAGTCATCTCTGGTTCAGGACTCAGCATTTGTCCTTGCTGAATTTCATGAGGTCTCTGTTGGCACGTTCCTCCAGCATGTCAAGGTCTTTTTGCATGGCAGCCCTCCCCACCAGCATGTTAACTGCACCCCCAACCTGGTCTCATCTGCAAATCCGTTGAGCAACCATCACTCTGTCACCTCCTCCAGGTCACTGTTAAGGACATTAAACAGGACAGTTTCCAGGACAGAGACCTCTGTTGTACTCCACTTGTTACTCTTGCTACTGGCCTCTGGGTAGAGCATGGTTCATTAATTGCTGCCCTCTGGGCCTGACCATCCAATCCATCTGGTTTTCCGCTCATGCGGACTGAAAAGTGGGAACCTGGGTGAAAGGACATTGTGAGAGTTAGTGTCAAAAACTTTGCTGTATTTATTAAGCTTTTTAAGCCTTGCTTAAATCTCGACATCCATGGCTCTCCCTTCATCCACACATCCAGTCATTTTACCATAGAAACACATTCAGCTTGGTAAGGCATAATTTACTCTTTGTAAATCCATGCTGACTTTTTCCAGTCACCTTCTTCACCAGTCACCTAGAAATGTGTTCCAAGAGGACTTGCTCCAGGATTTTCCCAGGAACCTAAGTGAGGCTGTCCCTCCTGTAGTTTACCAAATCATCCTGTTGGCCTTTTCTGAAAATGGGTGCAATATTTGCCTTTCTTCCATTGTCAAGGACCTCATTTGATCTCTGTAACCTTTCAAAGCTAGTAGAGAGCAGCCTTGTAAGAACATCAGCCAGTCCTCTCAGCTCTCTCAGATGCAGCCCATCTGGTCCCATGGATTTATATGAGCTGAGTTCTTGCAAGTAATCCCTGTCATGATTTTCATCCGCTGATGGTACTTTTCTTCCTCCTTGCAGAGGCCCGTGAGACCTTACTGGTGAAGAATGAGGGAAAGAAGGCATTGAGTACCTAAAACATAGCTATGTCTGTTGTCACTAAATCATTTTCCCCATTCGATAACAGAGCCGCATTTTCATTGTGCAGCTCTGTGAATCTTTTGTGCCTAACTCTGTATTCAGAAGGATACTGTAGACAGTAGAATCTTTACTGAAGTTGTTACTGAGACCTGAGGAGTAAACAAAAATTTTATTTTTAATACAGCTTCGTTTAGCAGAACATTCTATAGCCTATGGCCATGCAGTCTAGCAAAAGAAAGGGGCTGAATCTTCTTTATATAAGGAAGATTAGCACTTTTGCGCCTGTGAAGAAATCTTTAAATTATCTTGACGTAAGCTTCTCTCATGTTTTTAGATTTTCTTGTCATTTAACCCAAATTTCAAGAAGGAGGTGAGGTGGGGTTTTGTTTTTTTTCCTGCTCTGAACAGTACGTGGGCTGAGAGTTGAAAATGCACATAGGTTGTGCACAGGGGAAAAGAATAGGTCACCTGAAAAGAATTAGTACAATTAAAATAAATATCTTTAAATTAGGGGTCGAGGAAATGCCTACTCTTTATATTTGAGGTATAGCTCATAGAAACAGAGTTCTTTTCGTAATATAGGTTTTCAAAGGATGTTGTTCTGCTACTGCGCTTCCTCCGCCTCGTAAGAAAAAAACCCACCAACTTGTAAAGAGTATCACATTCACATACAGACCATAAATTTTGCAGAAAAAATAGTTAAATATTTTCAATTGCAGCTAATATCATTTCTCTGATGCACACACTGATGGAAAATAAAATTCAAGTATACACACAGAACACCTACAACAATATGTTCAGGCAATTAAAGAAAATGAACAGTACTTCCAAAACTAAATATTCCAAATACATGCCATTTCAGCTCCTAGCTAAGAGCTGATCATCATTTGGGACTACGTCTTCCTGTCTAAACCACTACGGAGAAGCAAATTCTGTAATGTAACTGACCTAACCAGAGGGCAATGTGCACTTGCAACCTGCAACAGCTTAATCAATACCATTCCTGTGTTCAGTCAGTGACAGCTATTTTTGAACTGGGCTACCAGTTACAGGTGTAAGAGTTTTTGATGGATTTCACACAGTAATGCACTTAGGTGATCATGTTCAGGGGATTTTTTTTTTTTATTTTTTTATTTTTAACAGACCCAAGTATTGAAATTCTAAAACTCTGACAGTGAAGAGGAGCAGAAGTGGCATAAGAAAATAACGCTCTTTTCTCTATCTCTGTAGTCTCTGTATCCTGACTACAGAGGCTAAGTACAGCCTCTGTTCTCTGGCAATGGTAAAAGCTTGTTGCTTTAGAAGGCTGTACCTCTGCTCCCCAATAATAACCTTGCTAATTGTATAGTGTTGTATATAGTGGAAAGATTTTTCCTGACCCCGCAGGGAACTAGTGCTGTGAAGCATGAGATTTGATTAGCCTTATTATCTTAGCTTGCCCAGTTACCAATGTTGTAAGCTGCCATGAAATTATCCACCCCTTTTAAAAATAAAGCCATACTATTTGTCTTGATTATCTTCTCCTGTGGAGTTGAATTCCACACGCAAACAGACCTCAGTGATGAAAATAGCATAGGAATTAGACGTATAGCCTTTTAACTCTGTATGTACTGTCTCCTTTTATTCTTTCATGTTGCCTTTCCATGTAAATCAACATTCTCCTAATTATTGTGGTTTTGATCACAAGCCCCGCCCCCTCCAAAAGAAAGTTGTTTTTATTTTGCCTTCAATATTTGTAATCATCATGTGATCTTTTAATGAGTTCCTCTGGGATAGTTTGGAAAATCATGCATTTTCTTATAGATTTTGCTGTCTTTGCTGGATCTTTTTGAAGATCTTGAATGACTTTTTGTGTAGAGACATGAAATCACACTGTATACCATTTCTTTGGCACAAAGAACTTCCATAAATATCTCACTGTTTTGATGACGATGATCTTGTATGCCAGTGGATCTTTTATATGTATGCCAGTGGATATATAAACAAATAATCTTCTTAAAATTCCCAAATAGTGATAAACACAGCAAAGAAGCTGATGCTTTATTGTCTGTAATTTTTCAGGTGATGAAGAGAGCATATTTTAGGGGTTATCAAATAAAGAAGGCATCTAGAATTCCAGCTGTCTGAAGACTGATCACAACAACTGATTATCCGAGTTAGACTTTGGTAAACTAAAGTACACAGAACACTGGACTTGCGGAGTATGCCAACTTAAAACGTCATTAAAAAAATGTACTGTCTCAAAGTCCTTCACTCTAAGTGCTCAACATCAGTTCCGCACAACAATTAAATATAAAAAGGGGAATTTACTTGAAGAAGAAGCTCTTCTGGGTGTACATCTGTTCATTTTGTCATTAAAATAGTCATCGGAACAGTAACAAAGAATTCAGAATTCAGACCCAGAATTCTGCAGAGTATAAGACAAAGAAAAATTTGGCATAGTCGACACCAGCCAGCAGATCATTCCTCCAGTAATAAGCAAATGTGGCAGTGCTGGTGGTGATTAGAGGTTTTGTTTCCCAGTTGTATACCCAAAACTGTAAGGGGACTGAAAACCACATCATCCCCCTTCCCACATTTTGTACACTGGAGCGTCTGCTCATCTACCCCTCTATATCAGGGCAGGAGCCCTAGCAAAAGACCCTGGAGAAAGACCTCTACCATGTTGTAGCACCAGCAGAGAACTATCACAACATTAGAAGCCTAGTCTCTGTGGTTCTACAGAGAGGAGAATCAGACTTCATAGGAAAAGAAACCTTTCGCTTGAGTGAGATCTGTATCATCAAAGGCAGAGTTCAAAGCTTTATAAAGTCATAAACTCCCGTTCAAGTGAATACTAATCAATCTGGCCAAAAGTGTGAGGGCTGGGTCTGACCCACCATACAGTCTTTATGCTCCCTGAATCCTGTGGCTAGACAGAGACTGAGATAATCCCTGGCATAAAGCAACTCGGCTTTGGCACTATTCTAATTTATGGCTGGCTGACCATGATCACTAGCCAGAAATTGCTGGGGCATAAGTCAGCCCTGGCTAGGTCCCCGTCTTCTCTGCCCTAAACTGGGAACAGGGTGAGGCTTGGCTGAAGTGCAGTAATTGCCTGTTAAATGGATAAGGGAGATTTACAGTCGTTTTGCGCTGCAGGAATGATGCAAAGCTATCAGATTGAACTGCACCATCAGGGTCCTAATGACCATCCTTGGACAGGGGATTTTCGTTACGAACGGCATGTGAATGTAAGTGGTAAAAAGCCAAAAGGATAGGATAATTCTTGCCAGAGGGTAAACATCAATTTCTAAATTCTTCTCTAAAACAATACATCTCTGTTTTCTCCTTAACCCTAACAGGTCAGATGGATTAAGTAGTGGGCAAGAAATGGTGTGCGAGCATTTGGGACACATTCCCTAAAGGGCTTTAATAGCCAAATGGCAGCTGCAGAGGCCAGCATGGAAGACATTCAAAAGGCTGTGGAGCAGTCAAAGTACTTTGTGTTTAGATATTTCTGCCACAGCCAAAAACGGGCTCTCATGTTTCACAGGTTTGGATTCAGGCTTTGAGTTGAACCGTAACAAGGAGCCTCTAAGTTTTGCAGTGAAGGGATTTTCTTTCGTTGGCCACAAAGGTAAAGTCAGGATATCATGAAAGATGCCAACATAAATTGCTGCAACCCTTTCTCCTTAATAGAATAATGCTCAGCCTCCTCAAACGCAGGGACTGTAAGAGAAGAAGTCAACAAGATGTTGAGTTGTGAAATACAGGACGAGATGACAGTTACACATTTTGTGGCTCTGGTTCAAAAGGTTTTCCATTAGAACATCACAAAAAATAAATGAGGGGCAAAGGACAGAAGGATCTGGAGTTATTTTTTGGGGTGTGAGGATTTTCTACGCCTGTCAGTTTTTCCATTGTAGCCGCAAGTGTTCGAACACCGAAAGGGTGGTTCGTCATTACTTAGCTTAGAATCCCTCATGATGCGTTAAGTTTCCTTTCAGTTTAATAAGGAAAATATAATTGCTTGTGAAGAAAATTACCAAAAATATGTTTAATTTGGACTTTTTTACTGAGAAAACACAGGAGAGTTGTAAGCTCTTTGGACCCAGGGATGCATAATTCCATGTGCTTGTGAAGCTCTCGGCACAGTTACTCTTTTCTGAGCAGAGCCTTTGGTAGCTACCGTAATTTGAAGAGTAAGTAAAAATAATTCCTAAAGGAATTTTACATGCTGGTTTCCTAAAATGAGGATAGCAAGATCTTATTTACTTGATGCATCTTTATTGGTCAATCTGAGACAAGTTTTTCACCTGCTGGCTGCTGTTCCACAATTTCTTTAATTACGCCCTTCATATATATGCCGCTTCTTTTGATACCTTTGGTTGCATAAAAATCAGTTTATTCTTTCGGTAGGAAAGCACAATCTGAACCTGCTAAAATGAAAATCGATACCTACTGGATTTTCTGTTCAAACCCTACCCCCACATAGTTCTGGCTTTCCTTCTCCCCAATGGCTCCCAAAGCAAAAGCCAGTGTGAATTGCAGCCAGGTTATTATTAAGGGTTACCATATGTCACAGCAGGCTATCATGTATTCTTAAAACAGCATAATTAAGTAGATTACAGTTGAACTGTAGACTTAGATTTAAAAATTTTTGGAAATCCGGTAAGGGAAGGAAAAAGCGAATGGAAACAAGCTCAGGAATGAAGCATTGCTTTGGGTACGAACATTTTCTTTTCTGGGGCAAATTTTACCCTGAGATACTCCAGCTTCAGTGAGTGCAAGACTGACTTAATGTTTGCAACTCAAATGTCATTAAATCCAAGAGTATCGAGAGGTGAGAGTCTCCGCAAAATCAACCAGAAGCAAACAGCGAAAGCTTGTCTATTATCACTGTTCAAAACAAATGAAATGTTTAAACAGTGATCAGGAAAATCAGTTTTTCAGTGTTGTTTCCATCTCAGTGGTCTAGAAGGTTATTGGTATTAGGGGAAATTCCCCCCTCCCCTGCTTTCCCGTTTGAAATATTTGACTTATCCTTTGCCAGTGCTTCTCACGCTTGGTGACTGAACAGGCAGCGCCAAGTGAAACGCTGGCTTGTCCCTCCTGACTTGGACCAAGGAGAGTCGAAACCTGCCCTGGCAAACACGGACACCAATTCCAGCCAGGGAATGCATGTGCCCCACGCTCCAGACTACGGGGACATGCACAAGTTCATGTTCTTTCACACGCATACGTACACTCTCGCAGACACTACTGCTCCGCATCACAAACACACTCGCCCTCACAAACACTGGCTTTTTTTAGGCAAACACACACGTGCCCTTTCACACCAACTCACTGACACACCTGTACGCTCTCCCTTCACATGTGGCCACACGCAGGCACCCTCTCACCCTCACACAAATCCTGACATGCACAGTCACAGTCACAGATATATGCTCTCTCACACACACTCCCACAGACGTATGCCCTCGTTCGCTCTCACACATGCTCCCTCACACTCACGGCCTCCCTCACACTCAGCCTCTCACACTGACAGCCTCCCTCACCCTCACTTACACACTCACAGCCTCCCTCACACACTCAGCCTCTCACCCTCACAGCCTCCCTCATACTCATCCTCTCTCATATGCACAGCTTCACTCACACTCAGCTTCCATCACACTCACAGCCTTCCTCACACTCAGCCTCTCACGTGCACAGCCTCACTTGCACACATAGCTTCCGCCACACTCTCCCTCACGCTCAGCCTCCCTCACGCTCAGCCTCCCTCACGCTCACAGCCTCTCTTACACTCAGCCTCTCACACTCAGCCTCCCTCACAAGCTCAGCCTCTTTCACACTCACAGCCTCTCACACTCAGCCTGTGTCCCACTTACAGCTGCCCTCACACTCAGCCTCTCCCACACGCATGGCCTCCCTCACATTCAGCCTCTCTTGCACTCACAACCTCCCTCACACTCAGCCTCCCTCACACTCACAGCTTCCCTCACATGCATGGCCTCCCTCAAACTCTCCCTCACACTCAGCCCCTCTCACACTCACAGCTCCCTCTCACACTCAGCCCCCTCACACACCGCGGGGGCGGGTCCCGCCGGGCGGCCATACAGGGGGACAGGCGGCGGAGGCGCGCGCCCCCTCAGGCGCCCAGCCGTTTGCTCCGGGAGGCGGGGGAGGTGCTCGCGCGCCACCGCGGCGGAGGCCGCCCGCCCGCCCTCGCTCGCGCGCGCGCGCGCTGGTGGGGCGGAGGGCGGGAGGCAGGGGGCGGGAGCGCGTGCTACAGCCACGCCGGCGGCGCGCGTCCGAGGCGGGCGCAGAGCGGCAGGAACGGCAGCGGTGGAGCCGGCGGGGGAAGCAGCGGCGGCATCTCTGGCTCGCGCTCTGCCTCCGCCAGCTCGCGCGCACGAGTTCGTAGATGGGGCTGAGCGGCGCCCGCTGAGGAGGGGACGGGGAGCGGGAGCCGGTGCCAGCCGGTGAGTTGCGGCACCGGCGAGGAGGTCGCGTGTGCACGGGGGGTGGGGGGCAGGGAGGGTTCGTCCGCTTGCTTCTGCCTCCCTTCAAGCCGGCGGGGGAAATGGTGGTGGGAGGCGGGGTCCTCCAGCGATGCCGGCCGAGCCCCTTGCCCCGGGGCCGGGCGGCGGGAGCTGAGACGCCCCGTGTGCGTGTGGCGTGAGGGGGGACGAGCCGCCCGCAGGTACCGGTGCCGGGCGGGCCTGCAGGGGAGCGAACATGGCAGCGCCGGAGTCGGGGAAGAGGGATTTTTTTTTTGCCCCCAGAGCGAGGATTAACCCTCCTCCTCCCGCCTCCGGATACGTCCCCGGGAGACTTGCTCTTCATCTGCCGCTCCGGATTATCTACCCGCCCACCCTCCTTCCCCCACCCCCTTCCCGGTATTTTCTCTCCTCCTGGAGATTATCAGATTTCCCGCCCCTCCCTCGCCGGGATCCTCCGCCTCCCCCCTCCTCCGAGGGGATTATCTCCCCCCTTCTCTGCCGGATTATCCCCCCGGTTCCCTGTCCCTGTCTCTCCTTCCCCAGTTATGCCCCTCCGCAGCCTCGCCTCCCAGGGATTATCTGCTCTCCCTTTGGGGTGATTCCTTCTCTCTTGATCTCTGCCCCGGCTTTTCCCTGCTTATTTTCCTCCCGAGGAAGTCATCCCTCCCCTTCCGTCTGCCTCTGACTGGGGAAAGAGGAGAAAATGTGGTTGTAATCGGGTGGGCAGGAGTTTTCCAGTAGTGCTGTCATCTCCTTAGCGTCTGTACTAGTACTACAGGCAAGTGGATGTAGGTGGTAGGAGAGGCTACCAAGGATGTGGAAAGCTTGTGGCAGAGTTCAGCCCGTGGTGTTCTGCTCCGTATGCAGGAGAACGTATGCACCCTTTCTGCGATGCTACGGCTGTTGGTGGAGATGCTGGTGAAAGGGAGCCTGTCTGGATCAGTGCTTTATAAAGACATGCACATGCATGGCTGGGTGGTGGATATTGCATGTTAACCAGAAACTGCACTGAAAAGAAAAGCCAACAGCCTCCTAGTTTCTTTTGGGAAGGTACAATGTACAGTAGTAACATTATATTATAAAGTGGGAAGGTGCAGGGATGACATTGCTGCTGTCCAGGGGTCAAAGCTGACTTGAAAGCCAAGACAGAAGCTATCCAAGGCAGTTGGCTTACGCTCTTGCTCTGTGATGAGGAAGGAGGCAGGTATCTTTTGCTGAGGCTCTGTTGCTTATGTGGTTCATTACCGTCAACACACTGGCAGAGGAAAAACCAGTTTGTTCCTAAAGAGGAGAGATAAGATTTATCCCATGTGTTTGACTCTTGTGTTGGTTAGACCATTCTCTCTTGATCTTATGGCACACTGGAGGAGAGCTGCAGATCTTCTGACAATCTTGCGGCACAAGGCCCAGGATTATATCCATTAAACTTCCCTGACTTGGCTTTGAGAGGAGGAGGGGCTGTGAGAAATTGTAGAGAGGCTGGGCAGCTATAAATAGATGTCGGACTAGAGGAGGCTTTGAACAAATTTTAGCATGCTGCTTCTGAACAGATAGTGTCTCTTAAACTGGTTGAGTTGACGCTAGCATCATAATGTTTCCTCTTATTTCTGCTGAGGTGGTTGGCTTTTAATACTTCGACATGTGACTGGACCATGCAACATCTGTCACAAAATCCTTCTTGAAAATGCCATAGAGAAAATTCTCATTTAAATAAAGTGCTGATAATTGTCTAGCCTAGTTTGAGCTCATTTTAATATGATTTTTAAACGACTCTTCAGAGAAATCTATGATTTCCTCTTCCCTCCCTTGAAATGTTTGGAATTTATGATCTTGCTCTCCTTATTTTGAAGTAATGCACTATATAGATTACCTGAGACCCATATTGCTGTGAAAAATCTGCAGGACTGAGACATGGTGTCATAATGCTGGTACCATTGTTAGTTTTTTATTTCTTCATCTTTTCTAGGTGCGTTTTAATTACTCTCTTTGTTGTTGGGTTTTGGGGGTGGTGGTGTTTTTTTGTTTTTTTATTTTTTTATGGAACCTTCAGCATCTAACTAAAAGTGTGTATATTCAGCTTCTTTGAATTCTGTGTGCTTGCATTTGTTTCAGATCCTATGGATCACTGCTGTTTCAGCCTGTCTTGTCAAGAACTACTTAATATGGAAATTATTGACAAATGTACTGTATGGGCTATGTGGAATGGTGTCTGTTCTGCTGCTATATTAGTGGGCTAACTACACACAAGAAGTCTCTAAAATGATTGAAAAGCTGTTGCAACATATGTGCAATTGGGCCTTTCTTGAACTACCTCTTGTTGCTTTTTTTTTTCTTTAAACAAATAATGGAAGCTATTAACTTAAATCATGGCTTAATCACATATGTTTGGTTTTTTTTTTTTTTAAATAAGAAAGGAAGTAGTGAAAACACGTCTGGCTAATATGAAGGAGCCTTAATGAAGGCTAATAGAGAGGATGCATGTCTGCAAGAACCCTAATTTTTAGGACGCTTCTTATTTAAAGCATAAAAATTTAATCTGGTCTTTTTTTCTGAATTACTGTGTATGCAAACCTCAGGGAGGTAGAAAGAAACCAAAATCCAGGCAATGTAACTTACTACTTTTGGCATTTTTGGTTGACGTTTAACCACAGTAAAAGCAGGAGAACCGATAATGTAGCAAATAATTTGGCAGGCTTTATTTTGAGCTATTAAGGATGTGATCAGAGCATTGTCCTCAAACACTCGGATTCTTAGTCAGAATCAAGCTCCAGCTTGCTATTAGGTCCGTGTGTTGGGTATTTCTACGTGCAGAAACAAAGGTCAGTGATCTGGATAAAACTTTCTTTTGCCTGTCATTATGGTAATATAGTCTTTAGCATGAGTCTCTTTGTACAGTGACTCAGTCCCTGAATCATCTGTTTTTCCAAATGTATTTATTTGTAGAAATTACTTACAGTTTGAATGCAGTTTTAGAAAAAGTTTAGTGTCCTGTTTTAAAACAATGCTTTCTGCTATAGTTATAAGTGATTTAAAGTTCTGACTTGATGAGACTGTCCCAGTCTCTTGCTCCTCTGTGCGGGAGAGGCTGATCTGTAGATCAGTGAATCTTTTCTTATGCTGTAGAAAAGGGTGAGGAATTTCTTTTTACTTAAGGATCAGGTATGCACTTGGGATTGTGATAGTGTTTGTGGTCGTACTTCAGGTGTTGCAGTCACCATCCAGATGTGGAATGAATTATCCTGTTGTAAGATTTGAAAGGATTAAAAAAGTCACACAAGTTTAAATAAAATGCCCTGTTCTGTTCTGTGTTTAAGGTAAAAATGGATAAAAATTGACTCATCCAGGTTTGAGGGAACTGACTGAGGTAGTGGTTACGCTACTAGACGAGGAAAGGGTACCACAGGATGGACAGATGTTTCTCAACACTGCATATACCTGAACTTGGTTTTTCCTGCTTATTCTTTTTCTCCCGCTCCTTTTTTTTTTTTTCTGTTTTGTTTGTTTGAGCTGGCCTTAAATGAGATGTTCGTGTTTGTTCTTTTGAGGAGAAGAGAGCCAATTGAGGAGCTGAGGTGTAGGGAGAAACTCCACTTAACTCTTCTTAACAAGCCAAGCAAGTTACCCTACCAGTAGGAAGTGCACAGTCTATGTTATGTAAATTCAGTGCTGAGGCAAACTAGAATGGGTATGGCCTTGCACATATGGTAAAAAATGAACTTTTTAAAAGCATCCTGCAACTGGAGTGGTACAGACACTATTGGAGTTATTTGTATGGAAATGTGAAGCAGAATATGATGGCAGGGTTAAGAGCAAGTCTGAGAGAGGGAAAGTGGTTTTACTGTCCATATCCACCACAATAGAAGAAGCTCACAAAGAGTTGTGGGGAAAAGTGAGTTTAGTTCAGGCTGACAGGTGAGAGGCAGGCTGAAATACAGATGTGCTGGTCACAGATACTATTAGAGGAATGTGATGTTTTGTTTTCATTGACAGGGAGGTGTCAATTTGACTTTTTATCACAGGATAAATAGTTGATGATGTTTCAGAGCTTAAAACTGATCTAAGATTTTATTTAAGCATGTGTTAGGCAGTGCCAAATAGCTGGACTAATAGGTGTTATTGGATAGCGCAGTATGGTTGTGACTAAAGTCTTTCTAATATAAGTTCAACAAAATGTCAGAATAACAGTTCAGGTTTTGGGGGAAGGAGTTAAGATCATTTTTAAGTTAAGGTGTTACCCGATTCCATGGTCATTAAAGCCATCTGCAATTGGATCTCAGATTATACTACAGCAAAACTGTTGTCTTTTGCAGTGGGATAAACAAAGAATTGTTATGTTAGTGTGCTATCCTGTGGCTTAAAAATTGCTTTTTTCAAGAATAAAGCAAGCCTGAATTATTTAGTTATAGCTGATGTCATTCTTACAAGAATAATGGAGACAAAAAAGAGAAAACTAGAGGTTAAAAGTGTTTTTTTCATATAAAAACATTTACATTCCTATTTTGGGTTAATTAGAGTCTTTAAAATGATGGTAAGTAATTTCACAACCTGTATTAAGTAATAAAAATGAAAATTTGAAACTCTACTTTTCTCTCTTGTTTAATTATTTTCAAGGTCTCTTTGGCTTAAAAAAAAAGGTGTTGCCTATTGAGAATGCTTCATATTAGCAACCATTCTGTGAGTTTTACACGTTAGTTATTTAAAGCACTTGTTTTAATGTTAGTGTCCAGGTCTCATGAAAGCATGGTGGAAAGATAATGAAATTAGATAACACTTCAGATTTACCGGCAACACATGTTACGTAAGAAATTACTTGGATATGTTATTTTAAGAGTATTGACTAGTTTTGGATTCTAACAAGTAACTGTTTGAGAGTAAGAACCTTGTGAAATCCCTGCTGACTGCGGGGGATGTCAGTGGTTTCTGCAAACTTTATTTTTGAGGGAGGAGGAAACCAATTCTCGGCATCTCACACAAAAACATTGCTCTTACAGCTTTTGCTTACCCAAATCTCAAAGGATCAAATTACTGTTTCAGTTAAATTCACTTTTCCAGTAGGTGGAGACACAACTGTTAATTTCAAATACACTTAAGCCTTTACTTTTCGATTCTGAACATTTTGTCAAGATACAGTTGAAATAATGAAAATTACGAGATAAGAAAAGTAATTTAAATTTTTATTTTAAGATAGTTCATTTAAGCCTCTTTTGCTGAGGTAGTGTTGGCATTCAAATATTATTTCTGCAGTAAGAGTGGCTACTCAAATAGTTTGTTTTTAGTTTTCTAATAAAAGCCTTATCTTCATCCACTGGTCAAATGTGCATTAATGAAAAGTTAAAGTGATACCTTTTTATATATGTAAACACAGGATGGAGGAAAGTAGATTGAAGGTAAATAGACTGAGGGTAAAAAGACAGGCTAAAGCTTTTTTCTTAAGGCTAATGCAATGTAGGGGAGCACTCAAGTAAATCTGTAAGGGAATGAAAGAAAAATATAACAGCCATTCTGATTGTGTTACTGCATTCCTTGATAAGTTTTTTTTAAAAAATATTTGATTCCATGTTCGTTCATTAGTTATCAATGTTACGTTCAGAGATATGTATGCAGCTATCGTGAGAGGTTTTGTATGTAAAACATGTCAACAACTTTTTATGTGACATTGGTTTATTTTTTTAACAAGTCAGTGGGCCAATTGGTAAGTCAGCCTTTGCATATCTTATTAAAATTCCACCCCATGCCTTTCCTGATCCACTGTTGAAGTTTACAGAAGTCTTTTTGGCAAGATGAAACTGCTTATACAGCAGAAGTTCTGAAACTGGGAAGGCAAACTGCAGTCTAGTGAATGAAATGAGCGAAAAGTTGATTTTGCCTTTCCAAGCAATTCTGGCTTACTGTATTGTGAACTATTGTGCTGTAGCAAAGCACAGTGATGCTGGACGGAAATTGCTTGAATGATACTAAGTTTACTGTAGTTATACTGCTTCTTACAGCTTCACTTGCATTTTTGGGGTCACTAGAAGTGCAGGAGAAGGAGGTGTAATTAACAATTGAAAGTTCAGTTCATGCATTTATTGGTGAAGAACATGCAGGCCGGGGGAAATTGTTAAGTGAAATTTAATGTTTATGGAGCGTTTGACTGTAAGGTAGTCATCTGAACGCAAATCATGCAGATATTCAGCCACTTTTGCCAGATCTACCGGTACAGTTTTGCTGCTTACACTAGATTTGGTAAGTGGTAGCAAAATGGGATGGGCAGTGTTTAATTTGGTCATTTCTGATCAGTGAAGGTCTTTTCTATAAATTTAATCTATGTAGTATTTGAGCAACTTCCAGAAGCATGTTGTTTGATGTAATTGGCATTTGTCATATGTGATCTTCCCGCTGAGGACAAACTCTTTGTTTACATTGCTGTGTGTGGCAATTAAACCAGTGTTTGAGTGAAGCTTATTCATGAGGTGAAACACTAGTGATATTTGGGCTGGCTCTATGATTTTTGTTACATTCTTTTGCAGCTTTCTCCAGGGTGGCCCACTTGCTGCATAGATAAAATTTAACCTTGGCATGAACCTGTGGTGTGAGAGTTGTCCATCGTTGTCTCTGTGATAATCTCATAGGTGTCTTGGATCAAGAGTGATAAAACGGACACACTACATTTGAGTCACTGTTCTTTGGAAAGCAAGACAAACTGGTAACCAGCGTTACTGGGTTTTAAGCACTACTCTGGAACATTGGCTGGTCACATACAGGTAATGACTGCTTGAGTTGCTCTGGTTGATGGTTGAGAACCCTCATCCTTCTGCTGCTGCCTGCAGGGATCAGGTCAGTTTCATGTTCCCGTTGCTAGAAGGCAGAAACGTTTGGGCAGTTTGGAGGATAAGCAATAAATACACGAAAAGAAATGTTAGGAAAGGCGTAGGAGAGCACTGAAGAGTTGGCGATTGAATTGTCTCTTAAGTTTGAAACATAATTAGGTATGAAAAAAATCCATCTGTCTGTCTGTGTGTCGCCCCGTCCCCCCTGGCTCCCAAGATGCAGGTTTTAGGTATCAAGACATAGTTAGAAATTTTGCTATTGGGATGGGAGAGTAACTGAATGTGTACACTGCCGAGAAGAGTAAGAAGTTTTGTGTGTTGTTCAAAGGTGTAGAAAAGTGTTTTTTATTTTATTATTTTCAAGTTCCGAGTGTCAAGTACGAAAGTGTGAAGCAGAGCCCCTCCTGTTTCTCAAAAGAAACGTAGCTCGAACACTCCCTCTCGTGGTGATACTGTGACATCGAAGTGGGGGAAGTGCTCGGGGAAGTCGGAGTTACTGCTCTGCGTGAGTGACAGGAGCCAACTATTTTTGTATGGGTGCCTGCTTGCTTAGCTGCATACAGTGATAAACAAGCCAGTGCTACTCAACAAGTAAGTAGCCAAATACACTTAAAAAAATAATCCACTGTACCCAAAACTTGATACATCTAGAAATCTTGGTCTAGTAATTGGATCAAAAAGCAAATCTCCCATCCAGTAGTCTATTGCTTGGGGAAGTCACTGCAGTCTGTTTGCTGGGGCTTTTTGTGCTGTCGCCTGGAAGCATGAAAGTTTACTGCTGAATGGAATTTATTAGCTATGAATTGAAGTGTACACATTTAAGTGTAAAATCTTGTCAAATAGCTCTACAAACAGCACAGACTAACTAAACAGCAGCAGAATGAAACGTGTAGTTCTTACCAAGTTTACCATACAGTTCTCAGTCTTAGGTCAGATTCCATGCTTTTACAGTTCAGGACAGCTGTAAGCAGGAACAGTAAAACTGTTAAACAGGAGTCTTCGTAAGGAAGTACTTCCATTGGTACTAATGAACAGGAAATGGGAAAGAGAAAGGCGAACTGTTCAGCAGCTGGATTCCTAATAAGGTGGAAGGTCTCAAGATATATTGTCGTAAGTAATGTGAAATTTCCAAGAGATGTGAATGCTTCATACCTGATTCCAAGCTTCTGGTATTGTTTCACTTTATTTCTTTTTAGCTGTTCAAAACTTGAGCTTCTGGCTCCTAGTGAAGTCCTTTATTTTAGATAAGATTTAAGGTTAGGCCTTGTTTGACCACACATCTTGTTTTTTTCCATAGAGCCACCAAAACTATTTTGAGACAGTTTTGTATCAGTGAGACTGTCAGAATGGTCCAGTTGATATTAACTGGAGATGTTGAATTAAAACAGTTTATGTGGACTACTGAGTAAGTTAGAGCTCATAAGTATATAGTGTTTTATTTTTTTTTAAAGGACTCTCATTTGTAAGGTACTGGCAAAAACCTATACAGAGAAACTTTCAGTAAAACCAGTAGGAATTTTTTCGTTAGAATTATAAGGATTAGTCTAAACACAAATTTGTCAGGAGGTGCTTTTGCAAGAAGTTCAAAAACACTCTGCTGCTTAGCTTAGAATGTATGGACACTATATGGAAAAGTGGAACTATATGACCATTCATGCTCGACATCTGGTATTCTTACTGGTTACACGTATCTGTTTAGCATCACCAAAAAAGACGGTTACACAGAATGTGTACTTTTGTACACAAAATTATTTCCTCAGTATTCATGCCATTATGAAGCTTTTACACATTTCAAATGAAAAAAAAAAATTAAAAAAATCCCTTGGGCCTCCACACCCCAGGCAAAAGTGATTTTACTTTACAAATAAAATTACAGTACTTCCAGAGGTAATCTCTCTGGACAGCCATAGACTAGTTTGAATTAGATTACTCTGTTTTTTCCTCCAGGGAGAGTTAATACATTGAGTTTTATTTTTCTGTAATTACTTCAAAATTCAGATCACTTTTAATGCTTACTGTTCTTCCTTATTACTAGACTGGGATAGCTAAGAATACTTGCATTTTAAAGGTTGACATTAACTTTTTTTTACCCGTAACTTTATTTTCTCCAGGTAGATATCTGCTCTACTCCTGGAGCTTACGTTGTATCCACTTAGTCTCAGTTGCAAAGTTTCTTAATTTGTAAATACTGGAAATATTTACTTAATAAGCAGAGAGTAAGCACACTAAATCTTTCAGTTGTGACATTTAAGTAAGTCTAGCTAGAGCAGTGTTTTTGTTAAATCTGTATTTCCAGAGTTCTGGGTTTGCAAACCTTTCAAGCAGTTTGGCGGTAAGCTGCATGAATAAAACAAGTTAGTACATTTTACCTCTATTGCAAGATCTTGGGACAAAAAGCCAGTCAGTGTGATATAAACAGAGGAGCAGAGTTAGTCTTGGGAAATACTACAGTGAAAAAAATGTTTTTCCCACTTTTCTTCATGAACTTCAGCAGGAAGGGCAATTCTCTGAACCATGGTGGGACACAATTCCAAAATGCAAATGCTTTTATATAATGGTCTGTTCCTATTTGGAATTTACATACTTTAAGAAGTAGCTATGCACTTAAGCATTAGATCAAAGAAATCTGCAGAGATGAATTTGTAAGTGAACCTCATTGTTTGAGAATATAATGCTGTTTTGAAATAGGCAGAAGGAAATCTTTGGTGTTTTGAGGTCTCAGGACATGACTTCCTGTTTGTGTTGAATACAAGACTAGCCAGGATATGTGTAGAGACAATTAATTTTAATTCTGTAGTTGTCATCTGGTATGACAGTGCAGGAGCGTTACATACGTTAATGGGTAAAACTTGTTTCTTTCATTGTCAGTGAAGTCCTGCAGCCTAGCTACATAACGCTTGAGTCCATTAAAAACCTGAAAGTATTTGTGTACTCTTTAATATGGTATTTTCAAACAGTAACAACTATGATTGTGTCAGGCCAAAGGTCCATCTAATTCCATATCCTTTTTCCAACATGCAGTGCAACTTCTGAAACCATTCAGAATCTATCAGGAGCTCCTATTAACACTATCTCTGAGCAGATTTTCAAGACAGAAGGCATGGATGCCTCTTCATGAGGAGCTGCGTCCAGAAAATTTAGTGTCTGGATAGCCTTAAATTCAGCTTTCAGAAAGGGATAAAGAAGCATATCATGGTCCCCAAGTGCCTAGACATCATTAGCCACAAACTGGTGAAGAATTTCATTGTGCTAATCTGCAACAGTGGCAGAATCCAAAATTTAATGTGTTGTTCACGACTAAAATAACATCTTATGTAATTGCCCTGGGCCTGCACATTAACAACTTCCAAAAAGATCTAATTGCTTTGCAGAGGGGATTGAAAACTAAGACAGCAGAACAACTGATAATGCTAAAGGCATAAGACTGAAGATCTCCAGAAAGTCTTTCCCCTTGTTGACAACAAAAATGACATATTTGCCACCTTTTATCTTTCTCTGCTTTTCTACAAGTCACTAGGGAGCCAGTATAAACACATCTAAAATAACAGGCACAGGTAAGCATCTGTGGGTATGGCTACCTGTAGGAAAGATTCCTACTCCCTAATATTGCACTGAAGAAAGACCTTGCATCAGGACCTTTCTCCTGTTTGATGTGATCTTGCTCTGTGTTGAGATATTACCTGTTTGAGCTGAACAGGGTTGTTATCCATTAACAGCTCTTAATAAAAAATATTTTTTGTTTGTGTGCGTGACTATACATACATAGATATATGTATACATAAATAAAAAGAAGGCATTTTTAATGAAGTATAGTATTTTATATATATGTCTTAAGAGTGCATCTGCATATATACGTACACATATGTATATCTGTCTCTTAAAAAACAGAACACTTGTCCGTAAACAAAAAGCCTAGCATCCATAAGCTGTCTAGGAAAGTATAAAACAAAAGTAAGCATACATGGTATTTTCCACAGGTAATCTCCCAGAATCCAACTAATGTTTATCTTGAAGACTTTTTGAACCAAATGAGGTTTGTGCGTTATGTAATTTGTATTGTGTGCTTTTACTATTCAAGATGCTTCCATTTCAAAACTAGTCTCAAATTCTTCATGGACTAGTATTCATATAGAAATTGCTACTGTGCACTGGAGATCTGTTCGATTAAACATGAGAAACTCATCCTTGGACTGAATGACTCTTTAATTTCTTTAAATAATTGACATGGATTTTCTCTGGAGTGCTTGGTAACTGAGATGTGATATGTGTATCATTGTAGACTACTGTGAAGATTGAACTGGTAGCAGTTCTTGCTTTGTAATAGAGCAGATTAATGATTACCCACATGTGTAGTTTAGTAAGCATGTCAGACTGACCAGGATATCCACGGAATGTTCTTTGGTTGGCCATTGCTCCACCCTGCCTAATGATGGGTCCAGATGGAACAGCAGAAATAGATGTTCAGTCTCCAAGCACTGGAGCCTGTATGCCTGTTTACATAGTTACCGGCTCTCCAGAAATCTGACTGCTGCTGTGTGACGTGTTCCTTCTGATCCCATCTCCTACATAGGCACCCTGTGTAAGGTTGACCTAGCCTTGGCCAAGATCTTGGTGTGGCTTTAAAGGTTCTTCTGCCCTCAGTGTGGGGTTTTAATAAACACAGAAAGATACATTGTAATGGGCGTTCTTTTAAACGCCCATCTTTTAAAATAAAACATTCTTTTAATAGTTTGAATTTGGGATTGGTTAGTTCCCTTTGAACTTACATGTCCGTGCTGATAACAGGTGGTCATCTGAAGCTGAAGGAAAGACTTCTAGATTAGCAATAGAAATACTCTTTCAAGTCAGACTCACAGTATGGTATTCTGTGCTTGGAAACAGGTCTTCAGCTGATCTGTGGAAATGCATAGATAATAAGGAAACAGTGATCTGTTTTAGATTGCTGTGATTGAAAAACATTCTTCCCGAAGTCCCTCTTCACATTGTCCTATATCTATACTCATAATTGGGAACAAATTGTAGCAACTGGCTCATCTTTCACTCACTTCAGTCATTCTACAGGTAGCTAGCAGTTTGTTATATTCAGTATCACTTGGAAAACACTTCCAAAATTATGGTACTACCCAAAGACTTTTAAGCTTCTTGGTTCAGTCCTCTGATGCAAGTAAGAAGGATGGAGTCAGGACTTCTACACCATCTTGTGTTAATGGTGAACAGGAGATGTATTTTGGTCAGTGAAATCAGCTTGATAGGAGATCTCAGAATTCAAGAAGCGACTGCGATACAGAATAGAGGCATAGTGCTATAGAAATAGTTTCTGCTACCTGTTGGGAATGTGATGACGAGGACTCAGAGAGATATAAAGAGCTCTTTCGCCTTTGCCCTTCAGTGTTTCATCTTTTCACACTTGTTGGTAAAAGTCAAGGTTCTTGTGATTGGTCCCTTCATCAGTCAGTTGAAGAGGTGATAAAGAAGCAGTGTCCCAATATAGTTTTCTAAAAGTGTTTACAAAAGATATTTTTTCAAGGTGACTTTCTTATTACCTTTGAACAACAAGTGTAGTCACTGGAAAACCCCTAGTTTGAAATAAGTGGAATGTAAAAGTTCTCAGGTTTGATATAAGTTGGGAAGTGTATAAAAGTAAAAGCAGTTCTGTTACCAAGAACTTGATCTAGGCTTGTTGCGGTGCTCTTTCTTCTTGGGATAAGAGATTTTGGTGCTGGTGGGTAAAACGAGTAAGTGGAGCTCAGAAAAAAATGACCAATTTTTCTTAGCCCAAATTGCACCAGGAGGGCAGGTCTTCCTCTGTTGGTACTTCTTGCTGAGAGAAGTGACAATGGCATATCTAACTTCCATTCTCAAAACCAGCTATAGTTTGATCTTCTGATGTCTTGAAGGTGAGACTTGTCTAGACTTGTCTTTTCTTTTGCTGAAGGAATAGATCCTTTGGAAGAAAGTTGAGATAAAGTGCAGCACTCATATCCTTCTTGTACAGAAACAGGAGAAAAAAGAGGAGTAAAATTTACCAGGTGTACATTGAATATTGTCTGTTCATGTGATGCCCAAAAATACTCTTGTGCATCTGAAGATGTTGAATGCATCATAAATCTCAGCTAATATTAGCTAGAATTACTATACTTAGTTATTTGTGACCAAAATTAGAATCCTGTTAAAGCTTTTATCATGTAGTTTTTGGAGTTCATTGGCAGGTCTGACTGAGTTAACAAGATGAAGAATGGCAAAAGAAGTGAAGAGTCATCAGGACTCTAGATCCTGGCCATCTTTTAAAATAGAATTTAAACATGTTAGATCTCTGAATGTCTATAGCACAGATAGCTTCTAATCAAACTACTTATCCTTTTAATGCAGCTAAGAAGCCGTTTTGGTTTTAGTCTCTGTTTTTTAAGCATTTGGGTATACTTAGGAAACGGGAGTAGTACTTTCTTGGGTGAACAGAAACAAGCAGTGAATGGAAGGATACTGGAAAAAATCTTGAGTATATATGGGTATGAATAATCTTTTTGAACAAAATGGTTTAATCAAGAGTTATACTATATGGTATTTCACAGTTTGTACTTAAGGAAATATATGCAAATACCTCGTCAGCCTCTTTTGAGGGGATCTGAACATATAAACCTCAGAATGAGTCTTTCATTCAAGTAGGTCACTTCCTTCCTTTTTGCTCTTTTTCTCTGGTCTAATTCCCAAAAAACAACTTTAACAGATGCCTTAACTTTGAAGTCACTGGGACTACTTACCTGCTTGCAGCATACTTAAATCATTTCAGTAATATTTTAGCAAATCCTGCTTCTCTGTAATATTGTCTAAAGAACTTTTAGGCAGTAGGCTGAAAAAGGAGCACCATGAGTAAGTAGCAAGTTGAACCTGCTCAGCTTTGTGAATCTCCCTCTCTTTCCCATCAAGGAAGGAGTAGTAAGCATAATGTCATCGTTCAGGTAGAAGTGCCAGGCTATATACGTGAAGACAGGTGGAGCAGGTGGCAGTCCTGTGTAAACACTATCCCTTCCAGCATGGTGAAGGCACTATCTTTTAGTATGCAAAAATGACAGGCCAGGTGTAGTTCCTGGGCCATCAGCTGGAAGATGCTGTAAGCCATCTTACAGTTTTTCTTTTTCCTTCTCAGCTCCTTCTTTTGCTGTGTCTAGTTTTTCTAACTTTATCATAATGTGTTGCCTGCTTTCCAGACTTCTTTTTGCCTTTTATTCAATAGATTGCCAAATAGTTCACTGTTCAACAGGTGTTCAGGGCTTTTGGGCCTCAAACAAAACTTTACTCTTGTTCTTTCTTTGTTGGAGAGATGACCAGCTTTTCTGTCTGTGGTAGGATTTAAATTTTGGCTAAGTATTTTAAAAAATGATGTTGGAGTGTATGTGCATGTGTGTATGCATGTTATGATGGTTGGTGTAATGTGGAAATGTACAAAACGGATGACTGCAAAGAAACCATGAGAGATAATCTGACACTGACGTCTTGAATTTTTGCATCTCAGTGGTGATTAAACTCATTAAAATATATTTTCCACTTCTCCCCAAAATATAATCCAACAAAAACCTTCAAAGGATTAAAAGCATCTAGTTCTTCTATTAGAGGGATCTTTGTACAAGGTTTCAGAAGTTCTGTGTTTGTAAGTTTGTTTGGGGGGGGTGCTCTTATTGTAGTATGTGTCTTTCACAGAATCTATTTCCCTTCCTCAAAAATTGTAGAACACTGTGTGTTGTATTGGCTTCAGTGTTAGCACTGTAGACTCAAGTAAAAATTTTTAGGGAAAGCAAGACTGTCTCAGATGCAGTTGTAGTGATATTTCCATGCTTCAGATTTACAGTAGAGTCTTGCAGCTCTGCTGAACTAACAAATTTATGCTGCACTGTGCGCTTCTTCTCAGTCATCTTATACAGAAAAACATGTATCCACCTGTTCTTAGAAAGCCCCATAACTGAAGAGCAAGACTGTCAGAATTACTTTACTGATTTATTTATTTTATTAAGTCTTGCACTTAAGATAGTCTTCCTGGTACTTTAAATCAAGAGAGAACTGACATATGCTCTCATAGAACATTGTATGAATGTTCCTTTCTCACAAAAAGATACTTGTTTAGGTTCAGGTATCTGTCTAGAACAAGAACTGTGCCGAGTGATGGAAGAACTGGGAAAACTGACAGACAGTGCTTTATATGTAAGTCTTTGGTGAGAATCCTTTAGGGGAAGAGTTCTACAGTTTCCTGCTGTTACTCAGTACTGTCTTCAGAATGGATGAAAATGTTTTTCAGTTTGTATTTAAGTTTGGACTCTTCTTTCACGTGTTATACTACTGAATATAGGCCATTGACTACTCTTGGCGTTAAGATCGAATAAGTTTCTTGAGATTCTCATTTGACATTTGTCATACACAGCAATAGTATGAGGATAACTGAACTCTGTTGTTTGTCTTGAGGCAGTCAGTGGATTTGGTAATGCTTAATTTAATTTGGACTCATGACTTGTAAGGACAGAGAAGACTGACACTTCATGAGTCTGAAGAGGTGTAAAATCCATTGGTACAAAACTCAGTTTATTGCTGATAGTGAAAATCCAGATTGCTGTTTCTGAATCATAGTTCACATGTCCCATCTTAAGTTTGGATATATGTATGTCCACTTGCTTCCTACGCTTCTTTCCCTTCTTGTAGTTATGTATGTATAATAGAGGTCAAGAGGAGTTACGTGGACCCAGAGTATGGGTTTACAGGTGTTGTCAGAGCAAGAAAAGTATAACAGGCACATGAGACCAGGAAATTACAAGGCTTATTGGTGTACTCTGCTTAAACTTGCTCACTATGCTAACAATTAATTTATTAAGGACAGGAAAAATCACAGTTTTGAGCACATGTGAAATTTACGGAACTGCATTGTGAATTTCAAGTACTTAGAATCTATATAAAAATATTATCATTAAACTATTTAATTCTCTACTCTTTCAGCCATAATTTAACCCTCTGTTGAGCCAATGTGATGCATGCTTGATTGTATTTTTTTCCTTCATAGCCCTTGATGTTCATTGTTCTGGACAAGGGGGATGGTAATTAGTTTGAGAAAGGAATTTTTAAAATTTTTAAATACAGAGATGGCTTTTTTGAACTACTGGCAAGATCTCATTCAAACCAGTCTCTCTGGTATTAAAAAGCAAGTGTTGATTCCTTCCATGTGAAAGTTGGCTTGTCTGGGTCTGAAAACTTATGCTGAGAAGTGATGTGGTGTTTAAATCCTGACACTGTTTAGAAAAACAGAAAGTCTGCCAGCATTTCTGCAATTGGGAAAGCTTCTTTCATATTTGAACTGCTTCAGTCATTGAACACAAATTCCTGCTTCTGTGATTTGCTACCATGGCAAGTTTCTGTAGGGGAATACTTGGTGCCATCAGTAAGCTTCATTTATGGAAATGATATTATATTAATGAAAATAAAAAGACACCTTTCCAAGCAGTGTGCTATTATTATTGCTAAGGTCTTTTCCAAACTGAGTATCCCAAAGGAAGTTTCAATATGAAGATCTGATGCTTCTGATGGATCTCTATGTGCAGATTAATGCTACTAGGTAGACCAGTAATCCAGTGAGTGCTTGCCTGGCTACGAGCAGGCTGCTGAGCTTGTACCTTTGTTAGTGTGCAGTTGGATCTGTCCAAGGACAGGTGTTTTGGCAGTCTCCCTGCATGTGGTTTACTTTATATCTGTTTCCTCAAGCTATTTCCCTTTCCCAACTAGACCAAAAAGCAAGCTAAAGTCCAGCATGCTACCTTGCTGGCATGTAGGATGCTTGTAGCTGAGCTATCAGGATCTGTTGATTTAGGGAAGTGCAAGCTTGGGCTGCTTAAAAAAATCTCAGCTGCTCTTTGAGGAGAGACAGCCAACTGATTCTGTCCTGACTATAAGACTTGCTCTTGCACCACATGACAAGTGGAATGTGTGCAGGTATGCTGAGGGCCATGTCTCCAGAAACAATGTAGCGGAAACTGAAAGAAATATAGCTGATCATTTGGAAAAACAACTAAACAGTCTGATTTCCTTTTTATCAAAAGGAACTTAGATTTTCTGAAAATGTATTTTTAGACTGTTTTTTTTCAAACCTTTCAAAATTATGAGGAAGAATGTGGCCATTTGACTTCAGTGCTGAGTTTGCATGAGCCAATGACTATCTATTTGATTCCTATTACCTTATGTGTGCTGTATGACCTGTCTGGTGAGATAGTACTTGTTTTCTCTGTTGCCAGTAGTTCTGAATGTTGTGAATGTTTTTTAACCTTGTAATACCCAGAAAATGTTGGGTATCTTAACAATATGGAAAAAGACATCATTGCCCTTTTAAATTCACTTGGGAACTTGAAGGTAGCTTCGTGTTAAATTATTCTGCAGTCTTAAAGCTAGTTGTGTCTAAAGAACCAATTTATCCATAGGAGGGTACATTGCTCTCCTTTTATGTATCTCTCAGGCCCAATACTCTTCTGGTAAAGAGGACTTTAATGGGGAGTATAATAAGCAGAAACTACTATGGATGGGACTGACTGCTCTGAGAACACATTTAGTGTGATGAGACAGTCCTCTTTACTGCCATGGTGAAGATGGTCGGCAAAGCAATTACTTTTTCCAGGTCAGGACCCAGACTTTGTAAAACCTTCTTGTGGAAAAGCTGAAACATGGAATTATTTACCTATTACAGTGGAATTCCAAGGCTGGGGATAGAGAACAATCATGGCCCCTAACATGCCATTTGTGATTGTACATGGGAGGACTTTAATAGGCTATTTTGCGAGTCCTCTCCACTTCTTTTCTGTTGGTGGCATTATCTTCCAAGTAATTCCGATTACCGATACGCAAGTAACTGGGCCTAGAAACTTGTGCAAATCTGAGAGGTTCCATTGCCAAAACCCATGAGGTTCTTGGCTCAATCAGCTACTATTTGTACTAACATCTTCCTCTCTTCTTCCATCTCTTTCTCTGAGACCCCTATGCAGTGGGGAAAAGAATAGAACAAAGGACTTGGGTCGAACCCAAGAGAGTCTGTGGCTGTTATTGTTTCACCATAAACGGGGGCGAAGAGAGTTAGCATATGAGGGTATGTATGAATTGCTTTTAAGAACCAGCAATTGGAGTCTAGGAAAAAAGAGATCTTAACATTTCTTTAATTTTTTCCCCTCTTTACTTTGTCATGTTTCAGATGTACTCAAAAAGCCAAGTTCCATCATGGCCTCATTTTTTCAAGAAAACATGTTATAAAAGAGATAATGAAATACAAGTAAAAGTTGTAGTTTTAAGCATTTCTACTTTCAGCTATTAGAGCCATTTACCTATCTCAGAAAATGATAAAAAGCCCTGATAGACTGTATTCTTTGATTAAATTTTGCAGTGGTGTGAACTGTCTAAGAAGAAAAGTTGAGCTATCTTTGCATTTTCCAGAATTTCTTTTGAAAAAAGGAAAATAATTGAGCTGAAGACATGCAGAACTTGGCTTGTGGAACAATAATTGAGGGAGTGATTTGTGTAATATGAGTGACTGGAAGTATGTACCTGAATAGTTATTGCTATCAAAGAAGAGAAATAAACCGAAGTGAGATGACTGCCTTCCACTACAGCAGCTATTAGGCTCTGCGTGCTTTTGTGTCATCTGATGCAGGCTTGGTACAATACTAGCGTATTATATCTGGGCATGTAACGTGTTTCTAATTCCCACTTAATCTTTAGTTCTGGTAGTAAGCTGTACTTCATTTAAGCACATTTGTTGGACGTTGGGCATGAAGCTGTCAATAGTTGTTGGAAGCAAGATTTTTGTTTATACATAAAGCTGATCATTATATTTCTGAGCATGAAATAAAAGCCCTGTCTTTTACTGCAGCCCTTTTACTACTCTGAAGTTTCAAATGTGTCCTTGAGCTTCTGTAATCTAGAATCCCACTTTCCAAAGGAAGAGTTGAATATGAAGATGTTTAAAACTTGTTTAATTAGAAAACCTGTAACTATTTGATGGCAAGTTATTCACTGTAAGCCTTTACTTAAAAGTTTTGCTTCAGTTGGGGTACATGACTGAAAATTCAGACGTTTTTAGGCAAAATTTAATGAAACCAAACTTGGTATTCTGAGGAAATAGAGTAGAAAATTTCAAACTTGCCACTATGCATCACAGGTACAAGTGCAAAATACTGTTTTGAAGTTTGCATTTTCAAAAAAATACTGTTTTTGAAGTTTGAAACTACCCTTTGCAGTTTCTGTGTCTGTGTCCACCTTACAAAACACAGAACATTGTCATTCAGTGTTCATAGCAGTAAGTTGGAAACTGACTTGGAAGTGAAGGTGGTGAATATTCAAAGTGGTAATTTTCTTACAAAGGTGTAGTTCTTAATGCGAACTGTCCCAAGACCACTAGAAATAACTTTTACCCCTGTTACTGTGCCCAGATATTCTTAAACTGAAATTAAATTTCCCACTTTTAACTAAGAATTTGTGATCCTCAATACATCCTGATGGCATATTGTGGGGAAGTAGTCTGGGAGGTGAAACGCAAGACTTAAGTGCAGTGTTACTTACTCCACAGAATTTTTCAGTTCCCTTCATAATCTGGGTGTTGAGGTGATGTTTTTGTTCCTTTTCCAGGATTCTTGAACATACCCTTTAAAGGACTAAAGGAAGGTAACTATTGAGGATAATGAACAAGTAATTGTGTCAATCTTGACAGCATTAAATTGAAAGAAAAGTTTAGATTAGAATCTCCTACCAGTGTCTGAGATGCATTTTGGGCATTCATGTAGGTCAAGTAAGCGTTTAACATGCCATCATGTTTTGCCATCTCTGTATTAAAATACTAAGGTTTTATGTGGCATTTTTCACCATTTAAAAACATCAGCAATGTTGTTCTGCAAAGAAATTTGGAAAAAGCATTTTCTATCCACTGCATCACTATTAACATTCCAAGTGTGTTTTGGTAAATTTTCTTTGTAGATAAGGCTTTACCTTGTGTCCTCAGAGTAAACAAGAACTGCGTCATATGACAAGGGTAGTTAAGAAAACATTATTTTTTTTATTTTTTTTCTATTGTAAATCACCCTGAACTCTAACACTGGTAATTTAGCAACTTGTTTTTACAGCTTCCTAATAAGTTTGTTTGGGCAGAGATGGGGAGTGCTTGCATAAGAGGGATTAGTTTAGTAGAAGTGGGAGCATTAGAGTTTAGGAATGAACTTCAGATGAAACTTCTGGAAAATGTACTAGGTGATCATGTGAAACTGAAAACTGAGGTCCTGGGCCAAAGACAATTTCACTTAAATTTTATAATTTTTGTAGTTTCACTCCTGTCTTAAATTTTTCACTTGTAAGTTGTGGTGCAGAGGAAGACTTTCAGTGAAATTAAGTAGACTCTGAAAACTTCCCAGTGGAAGTTTTGCATGGTGGGTCCTTTTCCTTCTAGAAAAATGGGGTAGAATCACTTTAATTTTTTATTAAATAATGTGTTGAGATAGTCTAAATCTTTTCTAAAGTGCTTTAATTTATTTTGCGCTCTAAAAAGCTGTCTTGCATTTGTCTTCTGCATGTGAATTGAGCTTGTGTGGCATCTGTAATAGAACCTCAAATAAAAGTATTTTTATGTCTGCATTGATGCAGATCTAATTTAAATACTCTGATGTTTTAGGTTGGAAGTGATAATGAAACAAATACTTCACGATAACCGAAATCTGCAACAGGGCGTGCATGAAATGCTAATATATGGGTGTGATGTATTGAAAGGGCATAGATTTAGTTTTTGGAGTGGGTGCATCATAATGGGGCAATCGGAATTTGAAATTGCCATGTTTGTATGCTTTCATTTAAAAAAGCATTCTGCTGTTGTTATGAATAAATCTGAGAACGTGCTAGTACGGCTTTACTTCACTTGATATCAAAACCCTTCATCATAAAATTCTTAATTGTTATAATTCCTCAGTGTCTTCTACACTTAAAGCTGTGGAAGGAGGTAGTGTTAAAAGCAGCAGTAGTATCTGGATGAAAGGTAGGTTTTGGTGAAATTCATTTTCTAAGCATTTTCACTGAAGCAAAAGAGGATCAAAACAAAAGTGCCAAAAACTGATTGGAAGCCTAGAGCAATAGCAGCGGGACAAAATATACATGTAATGTTTTGCACTTAAGGAAGAGGACACTTTGTTCAGCTCCAAATTTCATGTTTGGAGAAGGCAGAATGATCTTTTATATTCTGTTGTGACAGACCAGTAGATTGAGCTGACAGTATGATGTAACTGTGAGAAAGTCAAAACAGATCTCATGATCTGTGTCAGTAGAAAGGGAAGTATTAATGATGTTGTGCAAGGCACTTATGAACCTCTTGTCTGATATACTTTGCACAATTCTGACTGTTAATACTGGAAAAAAAGGTATTTCAAGCAGACTTGAAGAGGTACACAGGAATTACACCAAGCTTGCTTCTTTCCCAATCATCTGTATTATTTAGGAGAGGAGAAATTGCCCTCTTTATTTTGGAAGAATGAAAACTGAGGCATTGTTTGCTAGCTGTAAATAATTTGGGTTAAAAACAGAGAGCAAAAGAATTGTTTCAGGTATGTTTCTTATTAACCAAGCTTAAGGAAACGCACAGGTATCTGAAGTGTGGATTTTTTTGATGATTTGCTACTGGTATACTGTTGAGTGATCAGATGCTTTCAAATGGAAGGATGCAAGCAGCCCTGAGATACAAACTCCAGTAGAACCAACAAGATCTCTAGTGATGGAATTCATCACGGGTCTCTGGAGGTGCATGGTGGTTTTATTTTGCTGTGCAGTAGAGTATCCAATTTTGTGTATTAAAAGTACCTTGTCTTGTTTGCAGACCTATCCAAACCACATTACAAAATAGCTCTGTAAGTATTGGTCTGAGCCATGACATTTACACTGACAGTAGAGTACTTTACAGTCATTGTGAATTTTAGCTTGCTGCTTTGAAAATATGCCTGCACAGTGTGCCTAGATGAAAATGTGAATGGTTAAAGAAACATGTTCATAACAGAAGCTGAACCTTCCATTTTGTTGCTGCTGGGGTGCCTGTTCTTAGAAGTAGACCCTTTGGAAGGGTGTTGACTACTTTTTTTTTCAGGTCTAAACTTAGTACTTGTATGAAGAAGGCATCTGATTTAGTAAGATTTCTTTATTGATTTCCAATTGGCCTTAAAACAAAGTTATCAATGGGATAAAATTGTATAGATGGTTCTGCATGTCTTCACCACAACTTTTCCACCAATAAAAGTGGTACAATAACCTGAATTATTTTTTTGTTACGTATAACTTGCTCCTGGGTATATAACTGCTGTCTTTACTTAAGTTGTTAGTATTTTGTCAGTCAGTTACGCTGTCTTCAGACTCTGTGACCGCTCAACAGGTAAACAATTTTGAGTCCTGTGACAGAAATACAGAGATACAAAGCTTTGATTCATTTGGAAGGGTGTGCATTAGAGCTGAAAAATTAAAGATACAGAGAAAGGCATACTTCAAAAGCTGTGCTTACTTTGTTGCACCTGTTATGCTGGAATTTTGGACTTCATAAATACTGGCATTAATTGCCTGTGTGACTGCAGAGAATTTAAGTTTCTTCATCCAGCTGTTCCTTGCAAAATACCAGGGAAGATGATTGATGTGATCCAGTAAGTTCAGCCTATTATATAAGTTGAGTGGAGTGCAGGATACGTCCTGAAACTTGTTGAATTTGTACTGAAACTTTTGGTACAAAGTAGTATCTTAGACTGCATATCCACTGAATGTGTTTTGCCTTCTTTTAGAAATCGGTTTGAAAATATCCTCTAGTACCTGAATTACTAAAGTAGCTGAAGAACTAAGGGAGTACAGTCTTTGTTAGCCAAAATTGAAATTTCTCCTGAGGCATATGCTAGTATTCATTTAAAATACAGTAGTCTTTGTGTGACATCAATGCATACTTTCCTAATACCTGTAGCTGAAAAGAACGAGCACTACCGAAAAAAAAAAATTTAATTCAGCCTTTTTAAAAAGCTTTTAGTTGACTTGCTTTTACACACTCCAGTTAGTGCTGTATGGTAGTTGAAGCTTTGACGTTAAATTCCTTCCATATTTTATTTCAAATGTAACTGCTGCTTGTAATTTGAGGCACAATACTGCTTTTAATTTCTCTTGGAACACTTACGTTTTTTCCTACAATGGAAGCTTTTACATATACGGCCCTACTTGTCTGGGCTATAGGTATAAGCTTTCAAAAGTATAGAAGATCTCCTTTTCCTTCCACTGACCTCCACTGCCTCCAACAGACTGAGATTTCTGGATTACTTTAACACTTGTTAAAATGTCTTCAATGTCTGGAATATTTGGTCTTAATATTTGTGCAACTTGGCAGGTGCAGAGATATGCTTATGTTTTGAAGTTTTTTTCAAACATCTCCTCAAAGATTATTTCTTCCAAATGGCAACGTATGAACATTTGTAATAGCAAGAGGAAAAGTTGTGGTTTCCTTTAATATGTGCCTTATCATAACTGTATAATACACAATTTAGAGAGGAAATGGACCTGGTTTCAAAATTTGATTCCTTAGTACTACCTTTTAGGAAGACTAATGCAAATAGTCTGCTATAGCAATACTTTCATATATTTAGGGCAATGTGTAAAGTTTTCAGAAACTGTGGAAGTAAATTTATTTATTTCTTGGCAACTGGCAGTTGTGATGTTCAGTTGTTCAGCAAAGATTTACTGTAGTTATTAAGTTTCTGATGAATAGTATTTAGAAGCTGTAAAACAGCATATTAGCAATGTAGTATCAATTAAGTAAGTAATTATTTGGAGTCATAGGTCTTCTTTTTTTCTTTTTTTTTCATGGTGTGAAAATTCTTACATTTAGCTCAAAATGACCGCTGGTAGCATAGCTTTTTCAATGTTGCCTGAGTCGCCCTGGGGAAGTGCAAGCATCCATAACTGAGCTCATGGTGTTTATGGGTTTAAACTGGAGCCTTTTATGTTACAGAAAGAGTGGAGATTTCTGTCTTTCAGTATAGGATCAATATGAGTTTTCGGTAGTTGTTTAAAGGTAGTATTTACATGGTGTGAAAGGGTATATAGCAATGTTCAACAGTAGTAGTACAAGTGAATAAAGCTTTCCATCTGAATGAAGCATGCCAGGACGTAATTACAGAATCACATAATCATTGAGGTTGGAAGGGGCTTCTTCGGATCATCTGGCCCAAGCCCCCTGCTCAAACAGGATCAACTGGAACAGGTTGTCCAGGACTGTGTCCATTGGGTTTTAAATATCTGCAGGGATAGAGACTCTACAACTGTGGGCAACCTGTTCCAGTGAGGATAAGAGACAGATGACATAAATGGAATCAAGAGAAATACAGGCCGTAGGTAAGGAATAATGAAGATGCTTCATCGTTAGGAAGTAGTGGAAGTGTTTGCCAAGAGAAGTTATATACTCTCTCCATCCTGGGAGGTTTTCAAGACTTTGCTGAGCAACGTGGTGTGCTCTCATAGCTGTCCCTTCTTAAAGCATGAGGTTGGATTAGAGACCTTGTGGGGACCCTTCCCACTTAAGGTAACCTTTCATAACTTGATCCAATTATTTTCCTGAATGTACCCCTCAGAGCAAAATGTTTACTTTTTAGTAATCATTTGTTTTAACCAATTACTCTCAAACAGTTATATATGCTGTAATTCAGTAAGAAATGCTACTTTTTTTAGTGGAGCATGAAAACTCTTTAAGCAGAAAAATGGGAAAGTGAATTCTCTTTTTAAATAATTGCATCTCCTGAGCCTTTCAGAAGGCGTCTTAAGCCCTGCTGCCTCTTTCAGTGTGGCACAAATATCATAATGAAGATGCAAATTCATTAGGTGCCTCAGACTACAACAGAGGAATCGCCATGCAGGTTTCTGCTGTCCTACCATTTGTTTGCTGCAGAGAACTTTCAGCTGTGGGGTTAGACCTGTACAATTTAAACCATTATAGGAGAAGCTTCTCTCTGTCAGAAAAGACATATTCAGCATATTTGTGCGTGTGCATGTGTATGCTTCCTCAGTTAATCGTCATCTGTGCCTGAAGCTTGCAGCAGTCTTTCTCTAATTAAAAATCATCAGAAAACTTGGTAATATTTAGCACCTGTATAGGCTTATCTTCAAAGCTTCGAGCTTAGTTAGTGAGCATCAAGTTAAGTTAATTGCCTTTATACTTTACAATGGAGATCTTTTTCTTTACAATCCTTTAAGAAAGAGAAGTCTAACACAATTTTCTCAGTACTGGATTTTAGTATATCTCTTATCAGTATCTTATTCTTGGTCATGATATATAAATTTAAATAAGACTTAAGCTTTTAATTCAGCTGGGTTTGGAGATGTGATGTTTTGTTCCCTTTTTATCTTTGCCGAAATAATTTTAAAATAGTGCTTTTCTTTCCAAAAGATGCAGCTGTGAGGTCCATCTGTTCATCAGAAAATTTTTGCTTCATCTTTTTTTAGACAAACTTCACAGCCTGAAAGAAGCATGGCTGCAGCGTTTGGGCTGGGGAAGAGTTGTTCGTTCTTCCCCATAGCTTTTGTGACCTTGAGAGCCATGAAAAATGGGCATGTAAGATGTAGTTGAGCTAGGTTTGATAAGGGTAGGGACTGCTCGAGCTTCTATTTATAGTTATGCTAAAATAGCTCGATCTTGGCTTGCCAGGAGACTTGGAGAAAATGATGTAAAAAAAATCAGTAAACATTTCTAAGCTTTTATTTTGTTTCTTTTCAACCTGCAAAAATTCACTGAGTAGAATTTGAATATCCAGAGGAGCATTCATTCTTATCGACTAGACTTTTCCTTCTTCCTTTATTTCCTTCGCTTCCATATATACTGTTCATTTCTCTGATTCTGCAGTCAGTAAAGTATGCATGCTGCAGACAACAGCTTCCTTCATTAATCAGTGTTACAGTCTTTCTAGAGGAGATGCATTGTATTTACTGAATGAGGAAGGGGTCCTGTTTAGAAAATGTGCCTACATGATGTTACAGTGGACTGCCACCCAGAAATGTTTGAGTTAAGGTGGCTATCAGTAGCACTATAGCTGCATTGTCCCAAAACTCCCTGCTTGGCAGTTATTTGTCAAATAGCCTGGATAAAACCTCACAGTGATGTAGATGCAAAGTCTGCTGGTGCTTGAGAGCCCGAATATTATTGTACCCTACTACAATAAGCAACGTAGGAATACCTTATGTGGGACTATGTCACTGTTTTGTAGTTTAGCATAGAGGAGCAGAGGGACTAAACTGCAATTGTACATCACTTTCACAGTGCTTCTCTGGAGGTATTCCTAAATGTGATCTCTGCTGTGTCAACACTAACATAATGTTGTATGTGCTTACTGCATAATGCTTTCCTAGAGACTTTTATCTTAAAACCTGGTTTCTGAAACTTACTCTAACAGTAGTAACAGAGGGCTTTGTCAGTGTTTTGTGCATTCTTGGTCAATAGTCTGTTAGTGAATGAACTTGTTTGCACTAGCTCAGAATGCTAACTTGTTCATAGGTACTCCTTTTCTCACACCTAGGCTGGCAAAAATGTTATCATTTGTAACTGGGGAGAAAAGTGGCCGATGCGAAATAACTTCTTTTTTTTTTTTTGCCTGCATTAAATCCGTTTTTTTTTAAGAACATGAATACAAATGGAAAAAATTTAAATAGCTGTCATTGGTTAAGGGCTGTATGAGTTACAAATTAATCTTCTTTTGTCGATGCATATTCGGTGTCTTGTGAAACTTTTCTATTGGATATATCCCTCTTGGAAAGATTTTAAATCACACAAGACATTGTTTCCAAAGTTTATGGAAGAAGAGTTTAATCTAATTTTCTAGACTTTGTGTGAAGCACCAGCCTCACCACTAGTCCTTGAGATATTTATTATACCTTCCTATCCGGATGAGTAGGTCATGTGGAAATAAATATGCATTTATTTATTTAAATACATTATACATAATTTTCTGTTAATTCCTATTAGTTTTTAAGCCTAGAGACTATTAAAATGAAACTGAGCTAAAAAACTCGGTGCAAGGTATTCACTCTGGAAAGCTTTGATTTTCCCCAGTGAGTGACACGTTTGTCTTCTGTCTGCAAATCTGCAAAATTTATTTAAATGTATGCTTCCTCTTTCCTTTACATAGAATTAATGTAGACAAGAATTAGGCACTGAAAGAAAGAGTAAAATCAGATTTAATAGAAGAGTCACAATTGAGAGCTTGGTGAAAGCCTGTCTTTTTCTTATAAATACATGAAGAGAAGAGTTATCATAGTATCTTTTACTTCTATTTGATCTGAATTTACTATGGTAAGGTACGATATGTAGATTAAACCTTTGAAGCATCCTTTGGTTGTCTGAAGAGCTATATGTGAATTAGAAGGAGTTAATTCTGGTTAATAAATGTTGTATTCATAAGTAGGATTTCTGTATTCTCATGCCTCAGGATGCACTGTGTTTGCTATAGAGATCAATTAACATCTCTCTCTCTTTTTGATATGGGATTCAAATGACAAACTAGTTTCTCTGAGTATGGGCTCATACGCATGGTAGGATTAAATTGTTCAGTGTATGTACACAGCAGACCAGTATGCTCCTGCTGAGTCTAGCTTGAGGCTTTACGCTTTACATGGTTATGAAGATGTTCTTTGAAAATTGACTGTGGAAATTAATTCTATGTATGTTCCCTGTCACCAAAGCCAGGGGCTGAAGTGGAGGGTGTCCCATTGTAATCTGATTTTTTGTTTTCAGAGTCCCAGCTCAAACTTGGCTCCGTTGTCACTTTTTCCTAATAATCCCATTACTTCAACACTTTGCCTCAACTGAGAGCCTGTTTCTGTGGCTCAGTTCCTCCTGTTCTGTCTGGAGGCTGTTGTTAATAGGTGTTTCTTGTAATGTGTGTGGTCCTAGATGGTTTTGTTAACCATTGTAGTCAACCACGTCTATCTCATGCTGTCCTCAGAAAGCAAATCCTTTTGTGTTGCAATGAGAATGTAAAATTTTACCCAAATGGGTCTCTCCGTGTGGAAGCAAGCCTCTCTTCAGAGAGAGAAAGAGGTACATGTTAGAGCTTTCAACGTTAGTATGTTATTACCAGTTTCCTCTCAAAGATGGGACAAGAGACGCAAGAGAGACCCAATTAATTTTCCACTGAAGGAAAAGTATGCATATGCCTTTTATTGGAGACCAAAGTATCCAACAATAAGGAGCGCTCCTGACAAGCCTGGTTTATACACTGCTTGCCAGGCTGTGTGGTTGGTCACTGTAGTCCTTAGTTCTTGTGTGCTTGACTTATATGCAAGTTCTACAGGTTTGGGTTTTTTTTGTCTTTTTTTTTTTTTTTTTTTCTTCTTCCAGTGAGTAACCTCTATCAACATTTCAAGGGCATGTTTGCCAGAGAAGAGATGGGAGGCTCAAAAGGCAATTTTTGATGGGGTATTTAGATTTGGTAGTCTCTGAACTCCTTAGTTCCATCTGTTTCTCGCTTGATAGGACCTGATCTTCTAAGTAAAACTTTCCTATGTGAGTACTTACATCTCCAGTTTTCATTCCTGCTGCTCAAAGATAAGATACTTTTCTAAAAGAGCTAAGGTGGCTTTGCCCCAGGAAAAAAAAAAAAAAAGAGGAAATTGTTTTAAAGACTGGTACTTGAAATTCCATGAGTATCTACATTATTCTGAAAGATCATTATAATTAAGCCTGGAAACAACATATCTCCTGCTGTTTGTATTTTAATAAGACTTTTTTTCCCTAGAAACGAATAAACAAAAGCCTGTTGAATAGATCCGTAAAAAGAGGGTCTATAATACAATTACCAAAGTGTTGTCCTTCCCCTCCCCCTCCAGTTGTCTTTGGATAAATCAAATTGTTTGAAAGTACACATATGAATACCTAAGGTGTATGTAGGTCAATATGTTGCATAGACTTTCAAAGCTATTTTCACATGTGAGCAAATATTAGCATTTCACATGAAATGTTTGAAGCTGGCCCATGACTTGCATAATAAACGTGAAACACTGAAATTAAGGTGCTTAGTCTAGTCTGTCACAAAAAGTACCCATGTATTGTTGTCTGTTCTTTTTAAGTAAACCAGCTGACATAATTCCTGTTGGAAGGTGCTCATGATTACTTTTTGAGAAATAACATTTGGTCATGTTCTGAATTTTTTTTCCAGGTGAATGTAAAGCAGTGAAACATAGAGAAGCATACAAACGTTGCTCTAGTTTCTAGTTACCATGTACTAAGTAATAGGCGCAAAGACTTTGCTGCAGCTTCCTAAAGCTTTCTCTAGTGCAATTTTTTTTTTACTTAACTTTATAGCTGGTTAAAATAAAGGAGTACTTAACAGTATTTTTTTTTATTCAACTACTTAGAAAGATCTTCCCCTTAAGATGGGGAACGAGCTACACTGAGGCAATAGAGACCCACATTGTGTTCAAACTTAAACAAGCCAGGGTGTGTAAAGGTGCCTTATCCCAACTTACATATGCCTGCCTTTTTGTTTTTCTTCCTAATATTGAGGCAATGCTATTCATAGCTAAGAAGACTCTTGCCATGACGGCTGTGCCATGAGAGAAGGCAACCATCAGATGCACAGCAGCAATAGGTAGCTATTTCTGAAAACAGATGGTTTTGATCACCTGAGATGCAAGTCTGCCTTTGTGAATTTTTTGAATTCTGCATGTTGATAAAGGTGTTTGCTTGCTTTCCAAGAATGATAAAATATACTTAAGCAGTTTTGATGCTAGGATTTGTGAAACCTTTATTAAATAAGACATTCATTTGAAAATACCCTGTCTAGCTGCACGAAGCTTGAAAGTCATTCTTGTGAAGCTTAATGTTGCTTTCAACAGTTTTTCCTTGATAATAAAGTTTTTATGTAGAGATTTCATTTTTTTTAATTTGATCATTCTAAGATAGGCAGAATTCTGAAAGGCTTATGTAAGAAACAGCTTATTAACATGGTGGTATATAAGGAATGTCTTTATTATGCATGCCTCGGTCAGCATCAAGTGCTGGAATTGCAACTGGTAGTTGATGCATGCATTGACTCGAAGGAAGCTTTATATTTGCACTAAGATTATTTATAAGAACAAAGGCACTAACCTAAAGTCCCTTAAAACAGTTTACATAGCCCTTAGAAATGTAAAAATGTAAAGAAAGCTTATTACTTTGCAGCATTTATGCAGCACCCAGTACACTACGTAAATTGGCTAGAAACATATGTCTACTTCTGCAAATACTGACTGCATTAAGAGTGGTGAATCTATAACTGGGATTTGAGAAAACGTGAAACAAGGCAGTTGCATCTGCAGCTGAAATAGTCAAGATATAGGACATACCTAGTTTGAGGAGGATGTGGACTATTTACACGTTGATTTGGTGACTTTATGTAATGTGTGATTGCTAACAGCACTTTGTCTATTATAAAGTAGAAATAATATTGCTTCACAATCTGCAAGCATAAAGTAAGTGTCATTTTCCCTCCTACTCATGGTTTCACAGAAGACTTACTTTTTGAAAGCGAGAAGTATGGTTGAAACATATTTTTTAAAAATGTAGTCTTTTGACATACACTGCTGTAGTTAAAATGTGGCACACAAGATGATTTGATTGTTGAAAAGTTGGTTCCACTTGACAGAAAGAATGGCCAGAAATTTTTTTATTGGGATGGAATTTTCTAGGGAGAATTGAAATTAGAAAGTAGGTGTTGAGAAATGCTGTTTGTTCTGTTACTGTGTAGTGTTTCATAATAGCTTTCATTATAAACCAACGAGGAAAGTTAAGGGTAAATTCCTGTGTGGGAGAAGGGGCATATAGGCTTTCTAATTGTCTTGATATATAGGCTGCTCTGCAACATGGGGAGTATTGCAGTACACAGTGGTTGTTCTAATGCTTTTTAGCTTGTTGGGGATCTCAACAGAAGATTTTTATTTTTATTTTTTTTTTAGTATATCTGTGTATGTGTCTGTCTGAGCATGCACACATAACCTGGCAGGAGTTTAAAAGAATACAGTTAAAAACAAGAACGATGTACTACTAAGATAATACTGCAAGATAAGAATATTTAGTCATATGTTGAAAAACAGGGAAAGAACAACCATTTACTTCGCGAAGAACATCATAACTGTCTCCAGTGGTGCCCCCTTTTGTGCTCAGCCTAAACTGGCACATGTTCATCTCTGCAAGCCTGGGGCTAGCTGATGTGATCCCAGCTGAGGGTTGCTGCGCACGTGCCCTAATGCACAGGAAATCTGTAATATGTGACCATGCTGAACCTGTTGTCTGACATAAAAGATCTGTTCTGCTCAACTTAAACGTGAGGGCTGAAGCACACGGTTATAAAATAAATTCTCATCACTCACCTCAATGACTTCATGGGACAAGGCAGCAGGGGTGGTAGGATTTTCTGACTTTTTCTTCGGCAGCATTGATCATTCTCACCCAAGTTGCTGCAGTTCTCTCTGTGAGTCTGTAGATAGCCAGGAAAATCTTCACTGAGGGTACTGGGCAGGCACGATAGGTTTTGCATTGTAGGATATACTTCCCATTGCAGTGTGATGTGGTGCCAGGTTGTTGTTAGCATTTGCACTGTCTACACTTAGTGCTGGAGGGCAGTAAGTCAGAACTGGTTGTAAAGGATGGCTGGGGATGGACATAAGTGTCCCCAAGGTAAAAGTTTCCTTGGAAGCAAATTTTTGGTTAAAAAAAATTGTTGGGAACTATGTGTTTATTTTAAAAACAGTGACATTTGCCTATACAAGTGCTGTAAAATTTATAATTGGTTGGTGTATAGAACCATAGAATCATAGAATATGTTGGGTTGGAAGGGACCTTTAAAGGTCATCTTGTCCATCCCCCCTACAGTGAACGGGGACATCTTTAGCTAGATCAGATTGCCTAGAGCCTCATCAAGCCTGGCCTTGAATGTCTCCAGGGATGGCGCCTCCACCACCTCTCTGGGCAGCCTGTTCCAGTGTCTCACCACCCTCATTGTAAAGAACTTCTTCCTAATGTCTAATCTAAACCTACCCTGCTCTAGTTTAAAACCAGTGCCCCTCGTCCTATCGCTACCTGCCCTTGCAAACAGCCCCTCCCCAACTTTCCTGTAGGCCCCCTTCAGGTACTGGAAGGCCACTATGAGGTCTCTCCAGAGCCTTCTCTTCTCCGGGCTGAAAAGCCCCAACTCTCTCAGCCTGTCATTGTAGGAGAGGTGCTCCAGCCCTCAAATCCAGAACTGGACACAGTACTCCAGGTGGGGTCTCACGAGAGCAGAGTAGAGGGGGAGAATCACTTCTCTGGATCTGCTGGCCACGGTTCTTTTGATGCAGCCCAGGATGCGATTGGCCTTCTGGGCTGCAAGCACACACTGTTGGCTCATGTCCAGCTTTTCATACACGATCACCCCCAAGTCCTTTTCCGCAGGGCTGCTCTCTATCACACCATCCCCCAGCCTGTATCGATATTGAGGATTGTGTAGGACCTTGCACTTGGCCTAGTTGGTCTTCATAAGGTCTGCTCGGTCCCACCTCTCTAGCTCGTCCAGGTCCCTCTGGATGACATCCCATCCCTCTGGCATGTCGATTGCACCACTCAGCTTGGTGTCATCTGCAAACTTGCTGAGGGTGCACTTCATCCCACTGTATATATCATTGATGAAGGCATTGAACAGCACTGGTCCTGGTATGGATCCCTGAGGAACACCACTTGTCACCCCTCTCGATCTGGATAGATCCTTTATGTCCATCTTTCAAGCAAACAAAAAAAAGTTATTTTTGCATTCTGTCCACTTGCTCTCAGTAGATGTAGTTGGCTTCTTAACATCTCTAAAGTTAATATTGTTGTGTTTCGCAGAACATTTGCTATTTATGCAAGCCTATTTTGGTCAGTAATTAATTTTTGTTTTTGTTTTGTCAGCAGTCATGCAGCAGGTTCTGGATAACCTTACTGATCTGCCGACATCAACAGGCGCTGAAGAAATAGACCTGATTTTTCTTAAAGGAATTATGGAAAACCCTATTGTAAGATCACTTGCTAAGGTATTTAAACTTGCTGCTCTGAGTAGAATCTGGAAGTATTTTCACTTTTAAAATATTGGGTGAACATTGAGTATGGATTGAGTTATTAACAATGGCTTTTATGGACGGTACGTCTTATTAAAAGACTTGAAGGAGTTCTTGAAAGTGAAAATTTGATATAATGTAATTTCTGTACATGCTGATTTATTGTTCTATGGAAGATTCTAGAGGAAGAAGAAAAATTTAGAGACTCCAGAAATAATGTGGTAACTTTATTTATAAAGAAAATGTCAAAATACTTGCAATTAGAAGCAGTTGGTTTTAACATAGTCTCGTGACCACTGTTGTGTGCAAAACCCATATGCCTGCTGACTTTCAGCATTTTTGCCAAAGGTGAAAAGTGAGAGTAATAACCTTCTTTCTCCCATGGCATAAACAAGTTTTGGTTTTGTCTCTGGCTCAAAACCATGTTCTGATCAGCCCAGTGAAATATTCTCTCCATGCCCTTTTCTGGATCTCAGAGTAATGCTAGGTGACCATTGGTTGTCACCTCTCTGAGACAAGCACTATCCTTAGTTTTGGTCTTGCATTATGAAAATCTGTTATTAATAGATGGTAGCAATCAATTATAAATATGTAATGTGATACTTACAAAAAATCTCTGGACTCCATAACTAAAATGTAGCTGATCTTGTCGCTAGGAGATGCAGTCAATATTGCACAGCGCTTATATTCTTTCTTAATTTTATTTCATAAAAATAATCTCCTTTCATGAGGAAAAAACAGTTAGTTTAAATGGAGCTGTCTCTTTAATATGAATAGACATCTGAAAGCAGTGCCCTCTGGGCAAGCATGAAATACTCTGTAAAGCTAAAGGATTGTTGTGCAGGGATTTTGCTCAGTATAAAGATCTGGAGAGGAAAACTTCTCATAAGAATTCATATAAGAATTTACTTCTGTTGAGCTGTTCAAAAAAATTGCTTGTAAGTGGAAGACATTGCATAGTAATAAACTTAAAAATAATGGATGTGTCTCATCTGCTAGTGAGATGACTGCAGAGGGAAAGATTTGTATACTAAATTTACTGGAGTAAGTAAAAGCGTTTTCTTACTTAGAGTTGTTTCCAACTTCTGTATCTGCTGCATATGTCACCTTTAATTTAATATTTATCATGAAGTAAATGTTCATTGCAAAGCATTTTTTTTCCTATCAGGAATTTTTGCGTTAATGGCCAATTACAATTGTGTGGAGTTTAATGACTAGCAGATGTAAAAACGTGCTTGTAATGGAAACAGACTCTTAACTATTAACTTCCTTTATCTAGAATGTGAAAGGTTTTAATTGTGTTCATGTGGCATGACCTCACTCATATTTTCTTTTGTAATTATTTCGGAATTAAACCCAAAAACTCAGTCCTAACCAGCAGAGCTAAATAAGGACAAGATCAAAACAACAACACATTTCAGGAAGTATGTGTAGTACATGTGCATCCATTTGTCTCTTAAAAATACATAAAACTGTTTTTTCTGTTAGAATAGATAGTTTTAACAGAATAGGCAGTTCTCAGGACCCTGAGATGGTCAGATTATTTAAGGAGATTCATTTCAGACCAGGCCAGAAATGTAAAAGCTTTTTCATTTTCCTTTATTAGTCAATTATTAAGACTAATCATTATGTAAAGTATCCCAAAAAGGACAAAAAGAAACTTAGGGAAGCATGCCATGAGCCATACAAGCTTATTTTTTCTTTTCAGTCAATGCAATAAGCATAGTAGTTAGTTTGTAATATTTTGCAATACAAAGTTCGGCTAATCATTTAAAATTGTGTTAAGTTCATTTGACGCTTTTTCTGTCTAGAATAAAGGCATCAAAGTAGAAATTACAGATTTTTTTTTTTTTTCAGATAGGGTTCTTCTACTGTACCTTTCCATTCTTTAGTGGGTGGTAGGGGAAAGGGGAAGTACTGTAATCACTGTAAAATGCATTTTCCTTCATTTACTGATGTTTATGCTCAATCCTAACTAGCCTTTAGAATTGTTATGCTTTTTTGAAAACAGTTGTTGAATTTGCAACATGCATGAATTTTACTCAGTTTTGCTACTGAACTGTCTTATCAAAATTTTCTTCTGGATTGTTAACTATTCTTTTGAACCTCAAAACTTTATCTTCTTTTCTACAGTCACAATATTGCTTTTAGTATTGTAGCAAAGCATACAGCATACCAACTGAATGCCTAACCCAGACCAAGGAAGCATCTTGAGAGTAATCTATAAACATTGAGACCAGTGTTTAGGATGTCAGACTGTTGAAGGCAGAAGCCTTATTATTTGAACATATGGCAAGTGTAATAAATATTGAGTGAATCAGAAGACTTAATTCAGTATCACTCTTTCTGAAATGATGAACTGAAATGAAAAAAAAAAAAATAATTGCAATATCTAAGTTAGGTATTCCTTTTTTTTTTTTAATTATTCATACCACTCCATATCCTGCAACTCCTCAACATATTACAGTATCAGAGGTTGTTGACTGATAAACTTCCAGTTTCCCAGTATATACATGGCCTGGATTTTTGGGTGAAGGGTGAGGATATTTGTATTTAGATTATACTCTCTGTTAGTGGTAGTATTTTAAAGAAAATAAGTGAGAAAGAAGGTAACCTGTATTCTCTAATCTTACACAGGTTTTGCAGTTGGAGTATGTTTAAAATTCAATAGATCTGTGTTTTCACTTGCTGTAAAAGTAAACTTTAAAAGAAGGATGTTGTTTATTGTATGTAGTGTGTATATAATAGCATTCCCTTATTAAGTAGAATGTGTGTAGGTGCCAAGCTTCTTATGACTTTGTAATCATGGTCATTTGGTTTGTGTGTGTTGGTGTCTGGGAATGCTTGAAATGTCTTTCTCTATGTTAAGTTAGCCTTTTCAGTGTTTGATCATCAGTCCTGCAGAAATACCATTTTATACATATGAAGTAGAAGTTAATACTTAGATAATTTCAGGAAATGAAGTTTTCTGGCTTTAGCAAAATTTTATTACAATATCTGCTTTAAAGCGCTAATAAGAAAGTAGATATGTGTGCATACCTTCAAATTATATATATGAGAAGTATATATACACAACTCACAAATATATCTGTTATTTGTTGTGTTTTTACATGACAAAGTGATTGTTCTTTTTTGAATTTCTTGTTGCTATGCTGTTGTAAATAACTCTTAATTGAGTGCTTTGAGAATCTTAGTTATTTTTGGCCTCCTGTTATTGTCTAATTTTATGATACAGCACTACCTGTAATAAATAAGTGAAGCATTCAGATTAATGAGATGTTTCTCTTGCAGCTCAAAGCTCCTACCTTTCAATGAATTTAAGTATCCACAGTGTTTAGGAAAGGATTACGTCTGCAGCAGTAGCTCTAGAAAGAGATAAAAAGTTATCACAGAATCACAGAATGGTTGAGGTTGGAAGGGATCTCTGGAGGGCATGCAACCCCCTGCCCAAGCAGGGTCACCTGGAGGTGGTTGCCTAGGACTGTGTCCAGATGGCTGTTGAATATCTCCAAGGAGGGAGACTCCAACCTCTCTGGGCAAACTGGGCCAGTGCTCAAGTCACCCTCGCAGTGGAAAAAAGGGTTTTATTATGTTTAGACAGAGACTCCTGTGTTTCAGTTTGAGCCCATTGCCTCCGGCCCTGTCACCAGGAAGCACTGAAAAGAGCCTGGCTCCGTCCTTTTTCGGGTATTTATACCCACTGATGAGATCCCACCCTGAGCCTTCTCTTCTTGAGGCTGAGCAGTCCCAACTCAGCCTTTCCTCAAATGTGAGGTGCTCCAGTCCCTTCATGATCTTCGTGGCACTTCACTGGACTCTCTCCAGTAGGTCCAAAATTGTACACAGTACTCCAGGTGTGGCCTCAGCAGTGCCCAGTAGAGCTTGACCTTCTGGCAGTGCTCTTCTTAATGCAGCTCAGGATACTGTTAGCCACCTTTTCTGCAGACTTTTCTTTAACATTTCCGTCACTTATGCAGACTTTCCTTTAGAATTTGCTGTTTTGAAGGTGTTTGAATGGGAGGAGCCTGGGGTAAATGCTTCTCTTGCAGATTTTTTTTTTTTTTTTTGAGCAGATCCCATAGTTCCTTTTTTGTCCTTCTTCTAGAAGGTGCACTTGTACTGGGTTCTGAAGCAGAAAAGGTCTGAGGCACTATATCATTGAGAGAGGACTATTTGGTGTATACAGCATAGAGGTTATAGGAAATAAGGACATACAAGCATCTCTGAAAGGTGCTGCTTATAAAGTTTGCTGGGTCATGTAGTTAAGCAAAATCCTTCATCAGTTACAAAGATAAAATATACAGATTGTACTATATGTCATTTTTCTGGCTCTCCTGCTAAAGGTTGCACCAAGAAATTATTTTAAAGGTTTATAAATTGGAACTAATTGAAACTTATTTACAGTATAGTCTCATATATTTAAACTTACAGGCTCATGAGCGACTGGAAGATTCTAAACTTGAGGCTGTCAGTGACAACAACCTGGAGTTGGTGAATGAAATTCTTGAAGACATCAGTCCCTTAGTAAATAAAGATGAGAATATTGCAGAATTGGTTGGAATACTCAAGGAGCCTCATTTTCAGGTGCCATCTTTTTACTGTATATTACCAACTTAACTGGATCAGTGTCCGCATATGGATCTAATAATAATAATGAAATAAAACCTGAACAGCAGCAAACTTTAATATGTAGGATTTTACTCCAAATGAAAGGTAAAGCAGAAGCCAAGTGGGGTTAAGAATGAGCATGATTTTATTCTTTGATATCACCTCAGGAATATCTTAACTCATTGTATTAAAATCCATTGGAGTTTCTGTTATAAATCTTGGACAAACATTTACTTCCTATATGTCTGGAGTTTCCATAACAATTCCCTGAAGGCTTCATCCTTAGCATTTCTGGGTGGTCTCTATCGGTACCTGATACTGACCAGTCTGCACTTGGTGACATGAATTGTGAAAACTAATAATGCTGTATTCCTGGCCCTATTTTTTCTGTCTTTTAACCAATATTTTCATCTACTTGAGAACCTTACTGCTTATCCTATAGTAGCTTTGTTTCTTTAAAAGACTTTGATAAAGGCCTTTTGGAAATTGATCTATATTATCAACTGTAACTGCCTTGCTGCCATGCTTGGTTACTCTTTCATGACTTCCCTTTAATAAAGTGTGTTGATGTTTTCCCGTGATCTGTTTTGGCTAATCATTCTGGTTTTTATGGAAACTCTTCTAACTTGTTTAGTATCAACATCAGACTTACTGGTTTGCAGTTTGTTGACTCTTCCTTGGAACCCATTTTAAAAATTCATGTGATGATTATTGCATGCTATGAACAAGATTGTGTGCTGCTGCTTTCACTATACTGTTGAGTGAGTCATGGGTATTTAAGAGAAGTAAGCCATTTCTAGAGCTCCCTACTTCATTTGCTGCAAAACCTGGATGGTACAGAAAGAATTAGGTGTGAAAGGAAGAGGAAAAAAAATCCGAAACAGCTTTAAGTTGTTGGGGTTTTTTTTTTATTTTATTTTTAAGTGCCTGTTGTGAGTCTCATTTGCAGAAACAATGACCAGTTTTGGCTGCTGCATACAGGCAAAAAGCAGCTAGCTACTTACTTTTTCAAAGTAGATCTGATGTGATTCAGTTTGGAAGCCTAAAATTTGTAGGTTTTGGCCCTTAATTTTGTGCTTCCATTCTCCAGCTGGAGGCAGGCAACAAAGACAACTGAGGCCAGAGTAGTATAGTTTTGATTAAGTGTTTTTATTTAACTGATATTGTAGTTATGACCTCTCTAGAAGAGCTGCTAGGAAAATTTGCATGCCAAAATATGCATACAATATTCTTTCTAACACTTGAGGAGGCGCTCTCTCTCTCTCTCTCTCTCTGAAAAGGAAACAGAAAATTAGCTAAATACACGGGAGACAAGTGCTATCTTTCTGCCTCATTTGGTGTGAGGAGGCATGTTCCAAACTCTGCAAGAAGGGACCTGGAAGGAAGGAAGGAAAGGAAGGAAGGAAGGAAGGAAGGAAGGAAAAATACAATGTCATTTGTAATTATAGAAAATGTAATTTGCATCTTTCTCCAGTTCAGTAAATATGTAAACAAGCCACTTTGACTTGACGCTTTTAAAGTTTCATGGACACTATTATGTAACTGTTTTAGAGGCAGATTCTGTGTTTTACAAATGAATGGTGCCGCTTTATCAAGGCATCATCTTACACTTGTAACCTGCCTCGGAGTACAAGTATCAAATGTGGTATACAAGTCATCAGTGCTATAGCTTATTTGAATTTATCATTTAGTGCCAAAAATACTGAATTAGAGAACTTAATTTCTTTTGCACATTTTTATAGAAGAACAGTGGGGAGGGACTGGCTTCTGGACTACAGGTGCATGTATGGTTATACATTACATTTGACTGTCTGTTCCCTCCTTTTTCTCATTTCTCCGTTCATTCCTATATTTTTCTTCCCTTCTACTTTTTACCCTTTTTAGTTTTAACAGAACTTTTAAGGGGTCAACGTGTGGAAGATACTAAGTTCTTCTGAGTTTCACAGTACTGGCTAGCCATCAGGCCAGTTGGTATCAAAGAGCCATCTGGCACATATAGTGCATAGAAAAGGCTATAGGAAGTCTTACCAGACAGTAACTGGAGAGCAGAAGAGAGGAATGGGAAGAGACGTTGCCTTCAGGGAAGAGGGAGGAGTTGAAAGTATCACACAGCTGGAGGGGTTAAACATGCAGAAGAATCACTTGTGCTGCTTATGGAAGAACTTGTTAAGTTACTTTCACCTTTCCAAGAATTATGCAAGCCATTCATCCCAAATATTACATTCTGCTGGCAATAAAATACTTAATCTGAAAAGCAGCCAATATTTTCTTCTAATAGTTAGCTTTATAACAGCTAATCATACCTTGAAAATGTTTCATTTAGAAAGTGATCTTAAGTTCTCTCCTAGATGGATCTTAATTTATAGGGTTATTTTTCCCACATGTTCATGCCTCCTTAATAGCCCCTCTGATTTCTCTAAGATCTTAAATGATTTCCTGCCTTTTCCAGAACGGCCTTTAAAAATGTATTCTTTTCACATGTACATTAGGGGCCTGTATTCCATTTATTAAGCTCTAATATTTAGACGGTGTTATCAGAGAAGACTAGCACATATTTAGTGCATAAAAAAGGAACAGAAATATTTTAAGTACTTTTGAGGCCTGAAATGTTAGGAAATGAGTCCTGAATTCAAGACCATAGATTGTTCTGCTCTTAGGTATTCCCCCCAACTCCTGCCCCCAAGTGGTAGTTTAATTGTTCCATTGGATCACAGTTGGAGAAAGTTACCATATAGGGCAGGCAATGCTTAATAACATATACAGATTGTGCTGAGAATTTTTTTTTGGAAAAACAAACTTTGACTTTGAACTTGGCTTCAGCACTGTAGCGGGCCTTGGATGTTTCATGTTTCTCTGTTTACTGCATTTTCAATTACTGTCAAATAAGAATAGCCACAGAAAACTACTGTAAAGAAGTCAATATATTCTAAATTTATGGATTACTTTATGACAGTATTTTGCACAAAGGGGCCGTACTGTCTGCCACAGGACTGTATGTCCATTGTGTGGGATATCTCTTGTGATATGCAGAGAGTTCTTCTAAATGGCTTATTCCAGAAACCTTGTTGTTTTTTCCATGATATCCTCTCTACAGTTACCCAGTCCTGGATAGTCAGCTGATCCTGTTTACATGCTTTATGGAGGAAACTTTGAACCATTTTATGGTTGTTGATTATTCAGTCCATGTTGTTTTGCAGACTTTGGCAGTGGTTTTATAAGTGTTCTAGCACCAGTATGGGAAAGGAGAGATTGGAGAGGAGCTCTGGAGTTGCAGGAGCACAAGATACTACGTTTTCTGAAACCATAAACAAGTAAAGTTCATGCAAATGTATTTCTCAGATCACTCAACCGTATTACTGAAATAAGAAAGTAACTGAGCGACATAAAATGTTGGAGAGTAGTCTGGCAGTGGATACAGACGCATGGCCTCTGTTGCCAGGTGGCTTTGTCTAAGGGTTCTTCAGGACCATATATACTGTGACCTGGCTGGCTGGAAACAGTCTTGTAAAACTGGTATAGATTCCTGAGTTTCAGAACCGAGAGTTCGATATGGGAAGGTAGTAAATTAACTATGGCTTCTTTTAGGAAACCAATAACTACTTTTCTTAAAGAAACCTTTTATAATTGTGGGCAGAAATGTTGATAGTCCTTGATAATCCTTCTGTGACTCAGCCGTTATGTAAATAGCCAGTAGAAGATTTTGTGATGGTTAAGTAGTAGTTGAAAGAATTCATGCTTATCCATAAAACTGAGTGAATAAATAGTCAGAATGCGGAATGAGATCAGATTTAAGAAATGAAGAATCTTACAGAGCGTGTTAATATGAAAAGGATGACACATACTCTTAGATTAGTAGTCTTTTTTTGACTGTGGATCAGATTATAATTCATAAATTATATGACTATTAAGGGCAGGTAGCTCTACAAGCATGGTTATGTGTAAGGCTCCATGAGAAATCTAGTGGTTTGTGGCCAGAAAGTTTGGGAACAATTTGTTCTAGCATGTGACCAAAAGAGAAAACTGGAAGTATCATGCTGGTGTATCTGCTTGGTTTTGTCAGTGGTAATGCGTTAAAATGTGTAATTGATGCTAGTTGTTTTCATTTTGGAAATGTAGAAAGATCCAAAGATGTTGCTTGCAAACATTGGCAGAGAGAGAGATCTGTTCTCCTGGTTTCTGAATTGGATGTGTCTTGGATAATGAAGAATTAGAAATTGCAACCATCTGACAGCTGCTTGATTTTAATAAATGATTGGTTTTCCTATTTAATTTGATTTGGTTTATGTCCACAGTATCAGAGCAGCCACAATAAGCAGCTGTCTTTACAGTCTTAATGGCAGGGGCAGCATCGGTGAATTAGTACCTCCTTCTAACCTCAATTTGAAGTCTCAGCAGGGCCATTGTGTAATGGGCAGATTAAAATGACTGTTCAGGTTTGTGACACTTTGAGGGCTTGCATGTTGAGCTTAGCACTAAACTAATAAGGTTGCATAACTTTTAGGTCAGAGGTGGCTTACAGAAGGATGGAGCAGACTGCATTGCAAATTTTTCAGATTTGTTTAAATGTTTTCAGCTCACTTGCTCTGCTTTCTAGTAGTTTGCTGTCTTCCTCTGGCATGTGCATGTCGCTATCAGTGATGGTCCCTATGGTGTCTTCTCTTTTTAGCTGCTTATTTGACACCAGTCAGTGATCTGACTTAAGACCGTATCTCATCAGGTCACTGTTTGAAACAAAGCTATGTTGTTTGAGGCCTAGAAGGCATCTCCTCTATTTGCTTCTTTTCTTCTTTCTGTATCTGTCAGTGAGACTCTCTGTGCTATAGGATCCTTTATCTTGAACTACCGCATATGGTGGCTATAGGATGCCACTTTTCCTCTTTAAGACAGAAAGTCTCCACTGTCTAGAACTTCACAAGTTTGATCTTGTTTTACCTGTATGTATTGTCTTATAAATCTTTTCTTTAAATCTTAAAGTATTTTTATGAGAAAATCAAGTCTAAATTTCATTGCCTTGCAAAGATGTTTATACTTATTTGGATCTCCTCCTTTTGCTTTGTATTTATGTATGTGGACTGGTGAAAACACCATTAACTGTAAGGTCCGAGCTCTTGTCTTCCAGAAAGTTAATTCTGTCAACTTAGATTCATTTGGTCATAGAATTCTGCCTTGGCTTTATGCAAGCAGAAAGCACTCATTTTGCAGATTGCTGGAAATCCTTGCATACCTGTAATTATCCAAATTACCGTGGAGGAAAATTTTGTTACATTAAACACAAGTATCTAATAATGAGTTATCTTCATATTTTTTGCAGTGGGTTGTTTGTTTACTTTAATCATTTGCTCAGATACTGTCTCAGTAGGTGAAAGGCAATATTAGGTACTCTTTTTTCCATCTTCTTCCCTGCATGATCACACATTCCTGACGCATTCATTACGTTTTTCCTATACTTCTGTGAGAAGTATTTGTATTTACAAAAGAGAGCGTATTTGCCAGGACAGTAGGCTTATCAGTCCATGTGAGTACTTGAATGTCAGTTTTTGCTCCATTCTATGTGAAGTTAAGAGTTTTATGATCTGATCCCAAAAGGGCAGATTCAGTGGTTATTCAGCACTAAATCCTTTTGCAAATTGTTATTTCATCATTTTAAAAAAGGCTTTTTCTGTTCCTTTGCAGTCACTCTTGGAAGCACATGATATTGTGGCTTCAAAATGTTACGATTCTCCTCCTTCTAGCCCAGAAGTCAATAATTCTTCAGTGAACAACCAGATTGTTCCAGTAGATGCTATTCGTATCCTTGGAATTCACAAAAGAGCAGGAGAACCACTGGTAAGTAATTGAAGATGAGTAAGTCTTTAATTTAAAAGTGCAAGTGAAAACATTTGCGCGTGCCTGATTTCTATGTTTTAATTATTTCCGTAATGTTGTGTCATTTAGTGGGTGATAGGATCAGTATGGAGAGGTTGAAATAAGAAGATACTTGTATATTGTCCATCCTGTTCTCTTTAAAAAAATTATGGGATAGTGAATAAGCAGTCATTAGGCTGAATGACTTGCTAGCATAACTGACTAACACAACATCTGTTTGGTCCTGATAGAAAATGACAGTATTGCATGCAGTCAAGAACAATACAGTCATTGTTCACTCGCATGAAAACCTTGTCTGAAAGTACTTTTGTGTCACCTGGCGATTATCTGTGAATTAAGGACTCTTACGCTGTAGTAACTATTACTGTCTGTTTTCATTGGGGTGGATAGAATATCCCAGAGCTGTATATCTTTGCCTGAGATAATGGTAAAATGAAATTGAAATTCAAACAATGGTAAACTGGGTGTCATGTACCTCTTTCAGGGTGTTACGTTTAGAGTTGAGAACAATGATCTGGTAATAGCACGAATTCTTCATGGCGGAATGATAGATCGACAAGGTCTTCTGCACGTAGGTGACATTATTAAAGAGGTGAATGGCCATGAGGTTGGAAACAATCCAAAGGAATTGCAGGAACTGCTGAAAAATATTAGTGGCAGTGTCACTCTGAAGATTCTCCCCAGCTACAGAGATACTGTTATTCCTCAACAGGTCAGTAGCACGTTTCTAACAATTCTATCAAAAGTGCTTCTGCTTGGTACTTTATTGCATAAGATTATTTTAAGATTTTGGATTAGACATGTTTTGATTATTTTGTGTATTTAATGCTAGCAGGATGGATAAAATATAGATACCTGTGTTCACCTTTAACTACATTTTGGAAATGGGTTTATTCAGAAGATTAATACCGTGCCTAGTATGCCTGCTTAAAAAATTCTAATTAGTATCTAAGATTGATAAGCATTTGTTTACTACATATAAAGCCAGTTTCTTTGACATCCTGCGACCTCTGATGACCTAGTCACAATCACAGTAAACTGCAGTGAACTGCATGTGTTGGTATCATGATCAGTGTCCAAGTAATCTGTTTCATAGAATTCAGAAACACATTGAATTCAACGGATGAGCTTGAACTCGCTGACTTAAGGAGGAACTTGCATGGTGGCTATTGCTTATCCTTTTGTTGTTGCTGCAGGCAGTTGGTTTCTCCACTGCAGAAGTAACTTGTTGCTCTAAATCAGTGCATTTGAAACACCTTACAAGACAGTCCTTCAGGTAGTGGGTCTCAATGCCCGTGACTATAATAGACTATGCTTACATTGAGGACATGCTGAGGGAATGGGCTCTATTTGGGGCAGGTGGGCTGCTTCCTTTGCCCCCCAGCCTGGTAGAGAAAAAGTCAAAGATGTTTCCAGTCTGCTGGTGCAACTTACTGGTTCTTCCCCTGCATCAAAATTGAGTTCCAAGCAGTCGCATATCCTGTTTGTTTCAAAACACTGAGTTCATGGTGAAATCAATTCTTAAGATTCCACAAGCCTTGAATACAGTGTTCTCATTCTGAGATTTTTTTATATTTTTAAGTAATTTAAAGTCAGAATACAAATTGAGTTGTATATACCAAAATGCAAAAATGAGTGTTTTGTAATACATTGTCCAAATAGAACAGCTGTTTTTTTATTTTTATCATGAAGCTCCTTGAGCCAAGGTTTGCACTGCTGATTATTCTATTCTCTCAGCTGGTATATGCCAGTTTTTCCCATAGATTGTGTTTTACTCGCCAAATGCAACTTCGATCGTGTCAAACCTTTTATGCTGTAGGTAAAGACATTACTTCAGTTTGACAGATAAATTAGTAAGAACGTATTTTATAATGTTTAAGCTTTGTAAATTTTTACATATTTCAGGTTTTTGTGAAGTGTCATTTTGATTACAATCCATATAATGACAACCTCATCCCATGCAAAGAAGCAGGTCTGAAATTTTCTAAAGGAGAAATTCTTCAGATTGTAAACCGGGAAGATCCAAATTGGTGGCAGGTCGGTAAAAAGATTAAAAAAATAAAATATAAACCTGAAAAGTTTCACTAGTTGCCTTAATAATAAACTCTTTAAATTATGTTCTACTTCCATGTAACAGTAGATGTGCAAAAAAATATTTACACTGCAATATATTACACTGTTAATTTCTAGATATTAACGGTTGAAATACTAGAGAAAATTGAATGGTATAAATTGTATATGTAACACTCATTTTCCTATTACTGCTATTTATTTGTCTTTCTTCTTACATCATAAGCCTAGACATTCTAAAATCAGTTTAAGTGGACAATTCCTAGCAGAAAGTCTTAGGTTGACTGTGAATTGTGGTAAGCCTTCCCTGGCAGTGGCTGTGGAAGAAGTGGACCCTGTCCTGAGCGCTCAGAGTTGAGGAGAGAGAGGGGAGTTAACCCTGTGGATTTGAAGAGGGGTGAGACATAGGTATTTGGAGAAGCTGTATCTTTTATTTCCACAGTGGTGGTTGATGTCTGTGAGCTGTAACATGCATGTTCATAATCCAAGTGTTTGGCACTATTTCAAGTATGAACAGTTCACCCTGCTTTAAGGTCATATTCAGTCCTTCAGTAGAAATGTAATCCAGTCTTACCCTATCTTTATTTTTTGTAAGACTTTATACATGCAATTAAGCATTACCAGTGCCTTTGAAAGTGGGACAAGTGGTCCTGTAAGAAACGTTTCTCAACTGAGACAGATACTCAAAATTGCAAGTGGCAGTGGCAATCTAGGCAAAGAGTTTAGCACTATTAATTTCCCTTTCTACCCTTAAATTGCTCACCCTTTTGCTAGATAACAAGGAATAGTGAGCCAGTTGTTACTTGAGGGCAATATATATATGACTTCTTTAAAAGCAACAAAAATACTTGAATATACATCAACAACCGTTGCTGAATTCTGTTGCTTGTCAGTGACAGTAATAACAGAAAGAGACTAAAAAGTGTGAGGGAAGACAGAAAATTTATTACTGCTGAGTTAATTAGTTTCAGGAGTTAGACACTCCAAAACTCTGGAGTAGTTTGACATTTAGCTTGCATTCTGTCTTCTGTGTTGCTTTTCAAATTCTCCAGTTGTAGCCTGTGGGAGTCCAGGGGAAATCAATCTTAAACACTCGATCGGTGGCAAAAATGAAATGAGTTAAACCAATATAGTGAGTTGCAAGTATTGCTATGCAGATCATGCCACTGAGAAAAAAAGTAAAATGCATCAATACTTACCATTGAGAAACTCTGGCAGTGTGAAAGTCACTCAACACCACCTTGATGAGAAAAATGCTTCTGATAAGTAACCTGTGATTTTCTGCACCCACCCCCCCCAGGCTAGTCATGTCAAAGAAGGAGGAAGTGCGGGGCTTATTCCTAGCCAGTTCTTGGAAGAGAAGAGAAAGGCCTTTGTTAGGAGGGACTGGGACAACTCAGGTGAGATTTAATGAATTTCAGGCATAGATTCTTCTCTGCCTCCATTTGTTTTGCTTTTCCTGCCTTCACAGATACTAGAAAACTAATGTGTGAGAATACACAAAATATTGCGAAACACTGATTATTATATTTTGGCTTTGACTGAAGGACAAAGGCTAAAGTCTATGCTTAGTCTTCGCAGATACCTGAATCAGTTTTGCCACCTGCTGATGAAAAGCTATATGAGGTGGGAAAGGCATAAGAATTAGCTCTCTTTCTTTTAAATTATATTTTTATAGTATTCACTGAAAGTTAATAAATTAAACATGTTTGATGGATTTTTCTGCTGCTTTTTACAAAGCTTTCTAGGAAAATTAACTTTTTCTCTGTGTTTGATTCTTACCATACCATTTGATGTGTATGAAAATAGATGTGATCTTCTGCCATAGAGTATATAAAATTCTACAATAGTCCTTGTAGATTTAATAAGGTTAAATTGAATATGTTAATGTAAATAAGCCTTGGAAAAATACGTTTAACAAAAATTATGAGTTTGTCTCAATTTTTATTTCTAGGGCCTTTCTGCGGAACGATAAGCAGCAAAAAAAAGAAAAAAATGATGTATCTCACTACAAGAAATGCAGGTATCTCTTAATATTACATATGAATCAAAGTTCTCTAGGCTTCTAAACTTGCGGAGTCTAGTGTTTCCAGAGCTGAAAGACTTGCAGTAAAATATATGATTATAAATTTGATAGGTCAGGTGGTTTTTATGGTTTAAAAGCAATAGTGGCCAGTGGAGATATGGTGGTGCTGAGTCCATCTTTTGGTAGGTGGAAGTCAGAAAAACTGTGAGTTAAAAGAGAAGGAAAAAAAAAGTCAAAGCTTTATTGCCAGCAGGCTGAAGGATGTGATCCTTCCCCTCTACTCAGCACTGGTGAGGCCACACCTGAAGTGTACTGGGCTCCTCCACAGTGCAAGAGATACATGGACACATGAAGATGATGAAGGGACTGGAACATCCCTCCTGTGAGCAAAGGCTGAGAGAGCTGGGACTGCTCAGTCCGGAGAAGAGAAGGCTTTGGGAGGGTTCTCATCAACGGATATAAATACCTGAAGGGAGGGTGCAAAGAACCAGGCGCTTTTCAGAGGAGCCCAGTGAAGGGAGCAGAGGCAACAAGCAACAATGCAGGAGATTCGCTCTGAGCATCAAGAAACACTTTTTCCACCATCAGGGTGACTTGAGCACTGGCCCAGTTTGCCCAGAGAGGTTGTGGAGTCTTCCGTCTTGGAGATATTCCACAGCCATCTGGACACGGTCCTGGGCAACCATCTCCAGTTAGCCCTCCTTGAGCAGGAGGGTTGGACCAGGTGACTTGCAGAGGTCCCTTCCAACCTCAACCATTCTGTGAAAGCTCACTAATTGTTAATGACAGTTTTCTCATTCTGATTCAATGTCAAATTTTCTCCTTTGAAGTAAAGGTAATAATCTGACCTTATGCTGTCCATGAAGGGGTTTATTCCCATACCAATTTAAAGCAAGAAAGCTTTTATCAGACTTGATGCCCTTTGAGTACTATTTATATTCACATGTGGTGTGTTGATATATAGCAGGACTGCTTAAATTTTTTTTCTTAAAGTACTGACTGTGTATTAACTATTATTTTTGTACATTTGTCAATATAGAATTTGATCGTCATGAAATCCAGATCTATGAGGAAGTAGCAAAAATGCCTCCTTTTCAGAGGAAGACACTGGTCTTAATTGGGGCCCAAGGAGTGGGGCGAAGGAGTTTGAAGAACAGGTTTATAGTACTGAATCCTACCAGATTTGGAACAACAGTGCCATGTAAGTTTTGTCGCCATTCCTATTGTAATATCCTGCTGTGAGTCTCTGATTATCTGGAAAATACCTGATATTTATCCCAGTGATTCAGGGTAGGAGTAATTTTGTCACAGTATAAAAGTTGTATAGAGTGGGAAAAGAAAAAGGTTCTTCGTCTTCTCAGACAACTGAACTAACATATGATGACAGTGAAAATATTTGCAACTAGCAATTAAATGTTACTGATGCTGCAGAAGAGCTATTTTTGCATGTGCAGTGTTTCAGTCTGCTATGTTTCTTCAGTGAAAGTCAGCATCAGTTACTGAGGGGATTCTAGAAGTTTCCTTGTAGTCTTCTGTGATGAATAGCCAGTGGAGTTTCTCAGGTCTGCTGTTTAGTTTTCCATCTGTAGAAGCACCCTAGGTATTATAAATTGTTACTTCAGTATTAGAAATGTAGGGAAAAGCAACAAACTTCCAGTAAAACTGAAGTGTTTGTGATCTCCACGATTTGTGTGATAGTCTGATGTTTTAATACATCTAGCCTCAAGCCCAGGATCTTTTTCTCCCTGTCAAGTTCAGAAAAAACCTCCTCCCTCACTGAAGTTTTCTTTTCTTGCCTTCCTTCCACATAGTTACTTTGCTCATTCACAAGATCTTTATTTTTTTTAACTCCCCCCAGTATGACTGCTGACCAGAGAAATCTCCCCTAGCTACTTACTATTCTCCTCCTGCAACCTGCTTTTCACAGTTTCAAAACCAGTCTGTGCCTTTCTGTTTTCAGTGGGCAAGGAGTAGATCTGATAATAGGGGAGGAGGGACAGGTCTTAAAGATAAATTGTGCAACATGAGAAAACCAGTTTCTGTAATTTGCTGAATCTCTAACGCCAAAACCAGCCAGGGCTCTAAGAATTGGTATGTGTGACTGATAACAATGTTGACTTCTCAGGGCTACTTTTTAAAGAAATCCTCCCCTGTGTGAATCTCATTATTTTATATTGGCAAAACAGTAAGAAACTTTTTATTACTTCTAAAATTCTTTATTCCCTTTTTAAAAAGCCCTCAGAATTACTGGTTTCTCTAAAATGCTATATAGATGCTTAAATATATATAAGTAATGCAACGCAGTGATAAAATGCTTTCGCTTGGAGCTCTTGAACACCCTTCAAAGGCATAAAAATTAACTTTTCCAACCTATCAATCTGACAATCTACTCATGCGCATGCAGTACATAGTTATTGTACATAGAATATCCTCTCTACTTTAGATTTAGATTTTAAGTAGGATAATCAGTAATCTTAGTTGGGCTCGATTTCTCTGATCAGAAGAAAATTCTCATGGTTATTCACAAACGAATATGTGGGGGGAGGGTTGGTTTTTTGTTTTTGTTTTTTAAATGGCTGAATCGGATCCATTTTGCTATGGGGAGAAGCACGTCCTTGGTGTTGAGCTCTAATCTATCAGATGGTGCTGTGTTCTTTTTCTTCAGCATGGATAGCCGAACTCATCTTCTTGCTGTAAACTGTTAAAGCTCATTCTCCAGAATTTATTTCAAACTGATAAGATTTATTTGTATTGTATTAACAATTATAGTTTTCATCTTTCTATAGAATCTTGGCTAAAACTAGATGTTCTAGTAATAACGCTTATTGCTAATGGCTTCAGAAGATCATTTCTCCTGGAACGTGCATTTTCTGTAATGCTGAAGTTGATAGGAATTACTGGAAGGGGGAGAATGCTTTCCACTTGTGTTACCAAGTTGCACCAAGTGGTGATACGGCACTAAGTGGTGATACAAGTATTAACAAAGGGATCCATTCACTCTTATGTTTAATATATTCTAGAGTTCAAATCTAATTAAATGCAAGTAGTGGGCAGATAATATGACAATAGGACAGCAAAGTGGGTAATAAGCTGATTTTTTTTATTATTAAATTTTATTTATTTTCACTTTCTTGCTTAAATAATGTCTGTACTGCACAGTCTAGCCAATACCCAAGATAGCTGCTAATGTTTTACTTAATTATTTGCTTTAATCTCTCTGCGGTGAATTTACCTTGCTTTAAAAAGGGTAAGTTGTCCTGGAAGGCAGCATTAGCTGCACTCCACTAAAATTGTGCTACGGTGGCCGGGCTTCTGATATTTAAGCTGATTTTCTTTAGAGCTAGCTCAGGTAATTCTACCCCGAATAACAGGGCAAAGTGTGTGCTAAAGTCTGGGAGATGGGTTGGAGCAGATTTTGATGTGTGCTCAGTCATTTTCGGAAGTACGTTTGGCATTTGAGAGTTAAATTTCCATTTGATTTCCAAGTCACTTAAATAACTATTTTATTAAGTGAATAATCAAAAAGAAGATATGAAAGAGCATTGTATATGGTGTGAAGGAGTAATAGAAAGGAAATAAGCAAATGGGTGGGTAAGCAACAGGAAAGAATAAAAATAAAGGGAACAGGAGGGGCTCAGTTTGGAAACTTGCACTACAGCAATTGATTAATCTGTATATGGAGCAATTATAGTTGTATATTAATGTGTATTATACTCTCCCTAACTTCATAGGCAGCCCGGTGTCCTATTTGTATTCCAAATATAAAAAGAAAACATTCAGTTTATATTTTAATTTTTTTGTTTAGTTACTTCACGAAAGCCAAGGGATGATGAAAAGGATGGGCAAGCGTACAGATTTGTGTCACGAGCTGAAATGGAGATGGATATCAAAGCTGGCAGATATTTAGAGCATGGAGAATATGAAGGAAATCTTTATGGCACCAAAATTGATTCCATCCTTGAAGTTGTTCAGACAGGAAGGACCTGCATCTTGGACGTGAATCCACAGGTATATCATTTATAATGTTACACTACAAGTGTAGGAATGTAACGTTGCAGAGATCTGCCTTTACATTTGAAGGCTTCTTATCTGGTTTCGAGATTACAGTATTAACTGGGTTCTTGCATTTGTGGCACTGAGTTGGAATGAGTTAGAAAGATGGAATTAAAAACAACTTAGATTCTGTATGGAAGAGGAGTCTTGCAGAGGAGTAAATAATCTTTTTAGCCAAGGAAAGAATGATGTTGAGCATTTCAAAAGGCAGCATAGGAGTTTCTAAAATAGAAATAAAAATCTTCGCTTATGTGTTTCTGCCCATTGTAACAGACTAGTTTTGCAGTGCCCCTTGAGTAATGGGGACACGTGGTGAGTCACTCTCAAACTATGTGGTTTTTTTCTTTTTCTTTGCTCCTAGGCCCTGAAAATATTGAGGACTTCAGAATTCATGCCCTATGTAGTGTTTATTGCTGCGCCAGAGTTGGAGACTTTGCGTGCTATGCACAAGGCTGTGGTAGATGCTGGAATTACAACCAAACTTCTCACTGTAAGCAGATTTTTTCATGTTTAGTTTGCTTTGAACAGGATGTTCTTAGATGTATTTTTTTTTTACTTTCATTTTAGATGGAATTTGTTCTGAAATTCATGTCTCTAAGAAAAGTTAGGCAATGCTTTTGCTGATTACTTAGTAGAAGTTAATCAAATACTATATATAAGGCAGATTGCTTCTTTCTTAAAAATAGACCTCTTACAGAGAAGTGTTGATTACAAAAATTACTTCTAATGTGTTCTTTGGGAAGTGTCACCTTTGATTATTTGCATAGATATTTGATGGTGGGAATTGTTCTTTTATGTAAATGTCTTTCCTTCACTTTCCCTATCTCTCCCCCTCAAAATGTTTTCTTCAGGTTTGTCTTATATAGGTGTGCTTTAAAAATGGAATCTCTAATCCTTAGGAAAGATACTGCAGCCTGAGTGAAAAAAGACAAAACCCAAACAAACTAAAAAACCCCAACACACAAAAACCCCCACAGAACGCAATTAAGCCTTGTTTCCACAAGCATGTGCTGCAGTGAGAGTGGCTGGGAGCTGCCAGAAGAAGTGTTGAATAGCTTCTCTGCCCCTTACGTTCCTTGGGTTTGTCATGTAAAACGAAGTGGCACATTTTATTCATTAGATCTTCTCTCCTTTTCTGAGACACAGTGTGTAGCAGAGCGAAATGAGACATGCTTCCTGCAGCGCAGCAAATTATACATTTTCTGTATGGGCATGACCCTTCCCAGCTGCAGGACCAAAGCAAAAAAAGCCAGACGGAGCAGTTAAGACACCCGTCCTCTGTGTTCAGCAGCACAACTGCCCCATCTGAGAAAAGCCCTGGTTTGCGGAAACTCACAAGAGTGCTACAGCTTAGATAGTAGCAGTACCTTGTATAATGCTGATAAGGCATTCAAAGCAATAAAATGGGGGTGGGTTAATTTCCACTAAATGAATATGGGATTTTTAGTCTTTTTTGTTTTTCTTTTCTTTTCAAAACCTGTGAGATCCCATTCTCTTAACCACATGAGAGAACGTCATGTGGTCCAGAATCTAGTCATGGATTCTGGCTATTAGAGATTCTAGTATCTCTGTGGGTGCTTGGCTTTTCCTCCTCCCTGCCCCAAATGAACCTTGAATTTTGTGATGCATATACAAGAAGGCAAGATTAAAACTGTCCAGACAACTATAATAGTAAATTCCTGTATTTCCTAATAATCTGTTCCCTAAGGGACTTCCTTGCCTTTGTTTTCCTTGTCCTTATGAATAATAAAGAGGATAGTTAGTTTTTAAAATATGCATTTCTGTATCTTTATGGATTCTAAATCATATCTGTACACATGCGTAGAAAGAGTGTGATTTCCTGTTTCATATTCCTGTACTTCCTGAACAAATGAAGAACCAATGTAGTTTAAAGTATTACGTTCTGGCTCTTGTGGTGCTACATTTGCGTGTCTCCTTCATTTACTGTGAAGGAAAGGCTGTTCGCAGACTTACTTTTTCATTTTGGCTTTTGTATTGACAACTGTATCAGGACTTGAAAATATTAAAATAAATATGGTCAAGGGGACAAATCTCATAACCGGTTACAAAAAATTGCTTTTGTGCAAAAGTGGAGAGGCATTTTCTAAGAATGTAGGATTAACGAAACATAAAAAAACTGCTCAGTGGCAGCACTTCATGAAGGCTTCATAATGTAGGAACATAAATTTCCTGCATATTTTGCAGCTCATGTCAGAACTGAAATAATGCAGCAGTAGTTTACAAATGGGGAGCTGATGGCAGGTGAGCAGGGCTGAAATGTAGCCTCTGAAAGCAATAGGGTATTCTAGAGCTTTGTTCTGCTAGAAATGTATCTCTCATTGTCTTTCATTTCGTACTAATTTAAATTCTTGGGGGTTTGGGTGCTTTCCATGGAAATAAAAAAGGGCATCAATGTATTTACGTAACTGATTGACTCAGTCGTTCCTAAAGAATTCATTTTATTCTGATGGGATCGTCAGTTGCACGTACAAAATGATGAACTGCCCGTTGTTCAGATCAACCCAAGTTCATGTGCTTCTATTGACTTTCTTGAAAACTGCAAGATTTGCAAACATTTGGTGGCCATATTTAATATTATTGGCCCAGCACGTAACATTTTCAGCCCTTTCAATGCATTTTAGCTTATGGTTTTTGTGGATTTACCATAAGAAAAAAAAAAAAACTTTCATTATTTTTAAGATATATTCATTATATAGCTTTAAATAGTTGCAGTGCGTGACGAAGAGATGCTTCTATATTTGTAAGGATTTGACAAGTCTTTTGTTCTCAGTAATCTTTAACATCTCTTCAACAGGACACCGATCTGAAAAAAACCGTGGATGAAAGTGCTCGGATCCAGAGAGCCTACAACCACTACTTTGATCTGACCATTGTAAATGACAACCTGGACAAAGCCTTCGAGAAGCTCCAGACTGCCATCGAGAGACTGCGGCTGGAGCCACAGTGGGTCCCAATTAGCTGGGTATATTGAGATTTCTCAAGAGGAGCTTAAGTAACAAATAAAATCAGCTGCAGCAAATATGCTAACGTGACGTTGTGTAGATACCAACGATAACCTACGGCACCTGTGCATTTTTACTCTGTGTATATTCAACAGTACACTGTTCTGAATTTTTATAAAAAAGTTGAAGGGAAAGTGTACTTAAATATGTAATTTATTTTAATTTTTCTAACTTTTTACAGATAACCTTTCTATTCATATCACATGAAGGAAATGCGTTTAAGCATTTTTATATGTTTTGATTTAGTACCTTTGCCTTTTTCATCTAAGAAACTTTCAGTCATTCACTTCAACATTTACGTCTTGGTCTTACATTTTCACTGTGATTAAAAAAAGGATACTTGAAACAATTTTTGTAAAACTTGTTAACGTCAGTGTTTAACTGGTCAAAAGTCTTATTAGTCTTATTAGGAAGGAACACTAATTTCTTTTGGGGTTTTTTTCTTCCTTAAAAAAATAATAATTTCATGGGAGCAGAATTTTCAATCTTAAAAGCAGCAGCCAACACCCAGCTCCATTGCTCCGGCTTCTTTCGGCTTAATGTTGGTGCATTCTTGATGTTTCACAAATTCTTGACGTCGCTTGATTTAGACGACTGCTGTGTAGGTTCCTCTTGAAACAACGTAAAGCAATCCCTTGCAAGCTGCTTATTAGGCTGTTCTTGGGAGCCAACCAGTTCACCCAGTACAGGTGAAGTACTGACGTTAGAGAGCTTGTACGCAAGGTAATTCAGTGCGATTTGAATAACGGTCAAGTAGCCGGAGAGAGAACCTGGTAACACGGAGCCTTGTAGAGTGACGCTTAATGTTTAGGAGTATTTATTCACACCTGCAAAAACACATTGCTTTAGGAAAAAAAAAAAAGAAAAAAATGGGGGCGGGCATTCTCTTTTCTTAGGACATTGTTTGATATTTGTGTAGTGATCTGTGGCTTAATTTCCTGTGAAATCTAGCTGGGTTCTATATTATCTTTTTGGATATTTGTGTGTGATCAACTGCTGTATTCTTATGAGTGTGATGTAATGGAATTTCTGTGCTTTTTGTTCTTAATTGTTTTTAATTGCATTTTTTGTTAGATAGCTTGTGAATTGGAAGCTTCCTGCTAAAAAGCAGTGTTGTTTATACGTTTTCGTTTTACGACATATTTCCTTTTGTTTAGTGACAATTCTCCCCTTAGTAGGCTCATTGATATAATTTGTATTAGGTTGAAGTTCATCGATCAAAACTTACGCTGATGTAAATTTCTGCTTAACGAGAACAAAAGGAAAATATAGCTCGTCGCTAAGACTAGCTCTTTTTGTGACAATATTTGATATTACAATGTCAGCTGTTGTACATAGGAACATGCGTCATCACTTACCAGGTTAGGTGTCTAAACCAAAGTCATCTATTTGTTTAATTCCTCTTCCATCTGGTGACCGGCACCCGGCTTCCAAATTCTTTTTCACCACCAAGGTGTGACATGGAATGCTATCAAAAGGCAGCTTCCTCAGAACTATTTCTGAAGGAAGAGCGGCTTAGGCACTGTAAAACAGTATTGCTTTGGGGGCTCTTAAAGACTTACATGTGCACAAGGAAAAGAAAAATGGAGTTGATGCAGTATAGGGAAAAGTGTAAGTCTCAGACAAACCTGTACGCTACAGGTGATTTTAAAAATCCTATAAAGTTAGTTGTTGTGGGGGGAAGGGGGCAGGGAGGGCTTGAGATCCCAGTGTACGTGGAAAACATTAGTCGAAACTGTGTATAGCACAGGTAATCTTTGTGGCTCTTAATACTGAGATTTCAGTCTTGTAGAGGGAGTCTGAAATTCTCCACGGAAAATTTGTACCACTACTGTGTTTTATTGTTATACTTTTCAGGATGCGTTTTCTCTGGTTTTGTTTTAAGTTCAGCAGAGCTTTTAAATGTGGCACCAGCGTGAGACTTTCGTTTTCCTTTCCCAGGAGCCACGTTCTGTGATCCTGTCGCTCAGAGGCGGCTCTGAGAAAAGGATGGAGTGTTGTATGTAGCAGCAATGATAGCGGAGCTGTTGCTCGACCATTTTAATGATTTGCTGTTGGCGCTATATGCCGAACGTGACTAAACTGTGTTTGTGTACTGTGTAATAGGAGACCTACACGTGCTGTAAGATGTGCTGTCCGGACAGATACGATGCCTTTTCATTAAGAGTTAGAAAATACTCTATTTGTGATGCCAAAAGTGGGCTGCGCTCACTCTTCCCTAATGACTGGAATGAGAAGATTCTTCAGTTTCCACACCGTAGTACTTTATATTGCACATATCACTTATTTTCATCTTTTTTTTTTTCCTATAAATTTCCTTAAACAAATGAAACACATGAAAACTGGGCACCAAGGTTTAGTCGGGAAAACCTCTCTACTCCTTCTGTTTCCATCCCAGAGAGGATACTGGCAAAAGAGCCCCCCTAGTTACCAATCTCCAAATCGCCGTGTGTTTGCCAAAGCTTCAGCTTTCCCCGCAGGTTCACAGGGAGGGTTTTTAAATGAAGCGGTTTGCAGGGTGGAGCCTCGTGGCTGGCCGTGTGCCGGGGCCAGTGTAGGTGGGAGTGAGAAGTGCAGTTCTGACGCAGTAAGAGAAGATGGCTTGCTTAGGTGGTACGCAGATTTGTGTCAACATGTCTGCGGGGTTTAATAGGATGTCCGCATTCAGGTTCTAAGGGAAAAAAACCCCGCAAAACAAAACCAGACAGCACAGTCCTTGCATCTGTTTATTAAACCTTGAAAATTGAGAGTTCGGAGTGGCAGGTATTGATGATGGGGGAGAGGGGTTGTTTTGTTTTTGTGGTGGTGGGGTTTGTTTTGTTTTGTTTTTCAGCAAAATCCAGTTTTCATCAGATATTCTGCTTAGCTTGTCACTAACTGGTAGGATGACTAAAGTGAGAATGACTTTTTTTTTTTAAAAGAGCATTATTTGAGGTTCTTAGAATGACAGAGCCATTTCAGTATACACACAGGGGTGACTGATAGTCTCTACCTGTCCGGCTGTGCTCCATCAGATGTTCGGTAGAGACCTGTACATTACGCAATTAGGGGAGAAAGACACTATGGACGGCTAGTTTTGAGTGAGTGAAAATACTTCCGATAACAGCTGTCGGAAGTAGTTTGGAGGAGTTAAAATAAGTAGGATTTTGTGTTTCTCATTCTGTACTAAACATTCATTTTCCAGATACTAACAGGAAAACTTTTTACATTGACTGTTAATGATAACAATAGGTGTGTCTGAGCGAGGTGAAGATGCTGCTAAATGTTTAAGATATGTGGTATGTATCACAAGATAAATATGTAAGTAGTTTAGAAAAGTAAATTATCAAATAGTTGTCTGTGTATATGTATGTATGTGGATGGTAAAACAAAAAATGCTCACGTCTGCTAGCTCATGACTAAGCTACCATGACTTAATCCAGAAATGTACCTGCATGTGAGACTTTAGAACTGGTACACTTCTCTACCTGGTTTATTGTGTTTACTAATGTATATTTTTCTAAATATACAGATATTTCAATCTAAAAATTCTATATTTATCTGTAATTTCTATCTGTTTTGGAGAGTGCATGAGGTGCTGTAAAATTCTGTACATATAGAGACTTATAGAAGAAACACTGTAGTTGCCCTGTGAATGAAAAGTTATACATAGAAGTACGGTCGGTATGCCGAGAGCCACAAGTTATTTCCTTAAATGCACCAAAAAATTCCCTTAAGTGTGCACCAGTCTCAACTTTAATGTAAATACTTTGGTGCGTGTGTACCCAAGTGATTACCTTGCCGTCTCTAGATGTTACACTAGCAGGTCTGCTTTAGGCTCTACATCGTGTGACGACATGCACTCAATTAAAGTTTAGTGGGATAATTATAATGGGGTATGTCATCTTGCACAGATTTATAAAGGTCTTTAAAAATGTTCTGCAAATATAAAATGAAGGTAAAATTGGAGGAGAATCAAAGACCGACGCAAGTGAGGGAAATGGAATTTATAACCGATGCAGTATCCGTAGCTTGTGCTGTGTTCTGCGGCCGGGGCAGCTCTGTGTCCTTGGCCTTACAAAGCCTTGTGGAGCGTGTTGGCAGATCAGCTCATCGCTTCTGAATTTGTGTTTATATAAACTGTCACATCTTGGATGTGACACTTGGATGGGACACTTTTTTCCCAATCCTCTGTATAGTTCTAACTCATTGCATCTTCTAAAATCGTACCTAAATGACTTGCTGTACGAATTGCCTGCAGCTCAGTGTTCAGGAAGTCGTCTGGGTTTGGTTTGGTTTTGAAGAAGGTGACTTAGATAAGAAACAGGAAACTTTTTTCCTCTTTGAAATAGAAAATTCCTGGCTAGGTCCCCTTCAGAGCCAAGCTTGCCTCTGCTGTGCTTATGGAGCAGGGAGGAGTGATCAAGTAGAGCAGCGCTCCAGAAATCGGGTGATGTGGGTTATTACCTGTATTTACGGGAGCTCTTACTGTAAACATAAACAAATTCAAACTTCCTTTTCCTATTCCTTGGTTTCCCACCCGGGCGTTCTTGATCTTGCTTCTTCATTCAGACTGAACTTGAGGCAGACGCTGTTCCTCAGTACAGCCATAGTGCCTACTGCAGTAGATTCCCCGTCACGCGTTGTGCCTGTAGGTACAGCTTTAAGACCAACTACCGGTGGAGGTCTGGTGCATCTGTCGTGCGAACATCTATATGGACTGTTTGCTTCATGCAGGGTTTCTTGCCTCACCCAAATTCTGAAGAGCTAAAGTACCGTATTGTTCTTGCCAAACTTCATGATACTACTTTTGCAAAAGTGGTGAGAAATCAATTTATCCTCGTCTAGGTAGTGGTTACTGGATACAAAGACTTGTAGTCTGCTAGGCCTCTTGCCTTAAACTCATGCCCTCCAGCCGTCAGTCCCTACACAAAACCTCTCCTGGGCCGCTAAAAGGATTGCTGTAGCTAAAGGTACTTTCATTTGTGTTCTCTGGTGGACTGTCATTACTGAAGGTGGTGAAGTCCTGGCCCAATTTTATTTATTTTTTTTTTTTGCTGAATTTCTCTTTTTTGGTTTTCATGTGTTTTTAACAAGGTTACCGATGGGCATTGTCTGGGATTCTCAACTGCTGTAACTTACTGTTTTCAGTCCCAAGACAGACACTAAAAAGAGTGAAAACACTTGTACAATAACCAGTTGTCAGAGGCAGCTTTGGCTTCCAAACATATTAAAAGCACACTCATGTGTGTGCTCACACACGCAGAAGAATAAAACTTAGGGCTAAGTACCACAGGTAATTCAGATGGTATCTGCTAATTTACCTGCATTCTCCACGGTGGGAGAATTTTAAGATGTTACACTTTAATCTCCTGAACACTCGGTGAAGGCTGTTACGCAGTTTCACCTCCAAATAGATTTATTTTTTTCAGCAGGGTCTCAACAATATTTGTATTTTGTAGAATAAATTACACTTGAAGTAAATGTGAATGTTGTTCTCGATACTTTTAACCCTTTCCCATGCTAGCTGGGTATGGAGTTCCTTTTGCTGCCAAGGCAGTGGTTGGATGCGCAATACTTACTGGCCAACCTGCTGGGCTACTGTAGTCAGAATAATCCTGGAAACACTTTCTCCCATTTATCCTTTTCCTTTTAATGTCACTAGCTCCATGGTAATGCTTGTCCATGCACGTTTAGCTGTCCTCGTGGCTGATCCGCTCCGTAAGTAGCCAAGAGTTACATACAACATAGTAAAACCTCTTCCAAAAACCCAAGTAACTTCTCTGTTCTTTGACCTCTTACATGATACAAACCGCAGAGCAAAATGAGTGAGGCTGCTCTGTGCAGCTCTGGGGGCAGCAGCAACATTGTTGCCTGCAAAGAAAAATATTTGACTGATTTTTTTGTTGGTTTAGGTCTTGTACACAATTATATATGGAGATAACAGTTGAAATGCGTTTTAACCCCGTTGAAAATGCATGTTGAGCATTGCATCCTCACCCCCACGCCCTCATCATACATGGCCTGTGTGTAGCACTTGTGTTCTGTGCTGTAAAAAGGGGGACTGCGCTTCCTTAGGTTTTAAAATACAGAAAAATTTGCTGCTCTCCCACACTGGGGTAAGAACTGTAAAAATCTTGGTTAAGTGTTTGGATTTCCGTGTGTATTAGAAGCCTGTCACCGTGCCGTTCCTTACCTTGCTTCTCCTCAAAACTGTTTTTGCCTATGGGAAGCTCTTGTGTTTTGTTGTTTGGGTTTTTTTTTTCTTCTACAGTGTATTAAATTAAACTGGATTTGGTATTTGTAAAACTTCAAAAACTGCTCTCCTGTAAAAAAAAAAATACTCTCTCTTTAGCTGAAAAAAAAAAAAAAATCTTAACTGTTAGCTAAACTTTCTAGTGTAAACCTGAAGATGATTTAGTACCTAATTGTTGTTTGAATACAGTACTGTAGAGCAGGCCTAGGAGACGGGACTTGTTAGCATTCTGACTTCATACTGATAAAGTCAGCTAATACATAGGACATTTTTAAATTGTGACTTGTTTTCTAAAACCCCCATTGTCTTTTTCACAGCTAATATTTTCACAACGAACACAGCCGAACATAAAAAACGTTAATGTACAAATTGTGAAATTCTGTTAATTCCCAACAAAATATTTTTGTATATAATAAAGATTTAATATTGAAAAACGTAATTAGCTTTTTCCTGATTTTTTTTTTTGGGGGGGGTCATACTCTGAATTTTAGCCAAATAAGCTACTAAGAAGCAATCTGCGCACATCTGCCTTTTATCTGTACCTAATCCTTTGCTGCTGAAAGATGGCTCCGCACTACCCCAGTAAGTATTTCCTGCTGGTACTCCAGTGTGTTAGGAACGAATATTGCACTGACCAACTCGTCTGCACAGCCTGGGCTTTGCTCATTGTCTTTTTGCTCACTGGAAGTCCAGTGGGCTTCCCGGGCACCTGGGCACTGCTGGTACAGCCTGCCTGTGCCTCGTTGAGTGCGCAAAGTTCAGGAAAACAACTTTTCAGTTGATCTTGATCGGCTTGGCTTTGGTCTTGAGTGTGCCCAATCCCCCATTCAGTGTATAGAGCTCCTGGGGCCTCTTCAACCATCCCATAAATGTCACTGCGGAGCTTGGGCTCCTTATTTTCTGAGCGCTGCAGCATCAAGGGAGCCATTCTCCTGGGCCCAGGCAGTAATTACCTGCTGTACAAAAGCCCAGGGGACTCAGGACTGCAGCTTGTCGGAGGCAAGCGCTGGTGACTGACAGCAAGGCTGCGCCTGCTGGCCCCTGGAGACACGAGGCTGCTGCCATCCTCTTCCCTGGCCCTGGTCTGGTTCTGAATTGCAAAGGTGTGGTTTCTCCCACCTTCCTCCTGGGGAATGCAGAAGTATGGCAAAGGGAGTAACATTTTTGGGAAGAAACTTATGCGTGAAATAAATAAAACCTTTTATGAGACAAGCTCCAACTGTCTCTGAAGAACCCTCCAAGCCCTTTTACCACCTCCGTTTTCTAGGGAAGACCCCATTTGACCTTGAAAAAGAATTTTCTGTATGAGGGCAGCCTGTCACAAGCAGTCACTGCTTTATCTAAGATGTAGTGGATGCACACCCAGCTCTTCTAAAGTGGATTCTGAATTAATTGGGATTGGCGCAGCTTCGGCTGGGTCCCTGAAGAGGCCATCCTCATTCAGCTTAGGGAAGGGCAGGACAAGAGGTACTTGGAGAGACACGTATTGCTCCTGCTGTTCCCTGGGATCTTCATATCCCCAGTCACAGCTATTTTTAATACTAATGTGCATAAAGATCCTGCTTTCAAGAGTGTGGAAGAAGGAACTGGAGGGAAAGTGATGAACATCATATAAACTGCCTTAGTGGGTTTTTTTCTCCCCCCGCTGTAACTGCTCGCTCAGTTCTAAAAATGCCACCCTGGGCTACCTGTGGGTCTAGAGGTGCTTCTATAGAATGTATTTCTATAGAATACCAGGAGTTTGTTGGGGTTTTTTTCCACTCTTTAAACAAATCCTCTCTCCTGCATATATGACAGAGCATGTACACCCTGAGAGCAGCTGTGCAATACAGTGCACATAAGGCTTACACCAAAACTCCGTAAGGAAGATCAGAGCACACGGACAGCAGCACTCCGTGGATGCCCACACAGCCACTTCCCATCGGCGTGCACCACTTTTCAAGGCCAAGGGAATGACTGGAATCCCCCAAAAAAGAACAATGGAAATCACATGCATGAGGTTATAAGTTATTCTATTGTTTTGACATAACATTTAATAGAAAGTTTTGATAAATTAGTTAGTTACAGAGGCAACTAAGTGTAAGTGTAGTGATTGGCAAATGATTCCCATTTACAAACAGGCATCACTCCCAGAAGCAGAGTAACAAGCTTCCCTCCTCCTAAAGGACATTTCCATGTACACCAGTGCAAGGTTCAGGCAACACCATCACCTTTGTTTAACAGAGGAGACGCAGAAGCACCATCAGCTCAGTGTGCAAGGCTCTCCTGCGCCCTCAAGGTACCACGGGGCTTTTCCGCAAAGCCCACTTCCGCAGGGAAAGCTTAACTGTCACGAGGTTTTGAAGACCTCATAGACAACCTGCTCAAGACCATGAGGGAACAGAGCAGAAAACTGAACCCAGGACTCCTGCCCACTAGTGAAGGCGGTTAGTGATCACCCCCTGGACAGACATCCCCCCCAAGGTGCCTGCTCGTTTGCCTGTCAGCCATCTCACAATCTTATCTGAAACCACTGATATTCCAACTTACCTGGAACATCATCTTCCCAAGCCCGTATGTACAGTGATCTCTGCTGCATTTCTGTCCCATCCACATGATTACAAAAAATTACAATAAAAAAAAAGGGGGCAAAGCAGTTCAAAGCACAAAGTGCTTTACCAACACTTTGCTCTCAGTCAAGGAAACAAGCAAAACATCTGCATTCAAAGTGTCATATGGGTAAAATTATTATTTTCGTGGAGTGCAGCAAGGACATTTCGTGTGCACACACCAAAAGGCATCACCGTACCTCAAAGAGAACGTTCAGAATGCAATTTAAACAGCTGAAACTTGCTAAGGTGAGTAAAAACTTAAAGAGAAAGAACATAGAAATGCTGTACAGAGGCATAAATCCCTACGGTGGTCTTAGTTTTTGAACAAGAGGGTATTTTATTTCCTGCAGTGTGCAGTTCACATCCCTAAAGCCCAACTACACTTAATAAATGAAAACCTAATCCAGTACCTCTTTGAGAGCCCTCCATTCCACTTGCTCCAGAGTGAAGGCACTCTGCACAGCATCTTAAAACAAGCAAAACATTTACCGCGCTGCAGAACCCTGGATTTCCACAGCCAGTTTGTCTGCTTGCTTACAAAAAGCAGTTTGTACTTTGCAGTTTTCTCCCACGCATATTAATGCAAGCCATCAGGCTTCTACTGCCCTGCAGATCTGAAAACTACCAGAACAGCTATGTTCAATTTCTGTTCCAGGCTTGGGATTTTTTTTCCCCCTTCCTCCCCTTCATGCCTTATTTATGGATTTTCCACAACAGATCCACCCTAGTGAATCTGCAGCGCAGCAGCACACCTGATGGCAGTGCAGAGTGCTCACCCCAGGCCTGCCGAGTCCCCCTGACCTCCACAACTGCCGTAAATACTCAACTGAGTGGCTCTACTGCTACCTCAAACACACCAACGCTACACTGCAGAGGGACAAAAGAAAGAGCAGGCTTAGAGCAATAACCGGATGCTCGGCAAGGCTCCTATATGTTCGCACCTAAAGCATGAAATCCATACAATGCAACATAAAGAATAAGTGGGAAGAATCTAGGTTCCTTCATAGTTACAGCTTTTACAGAAGACTCTGTCATTTCCAAATTAATGTTTGATGAAGCAAACAGCCTTTGCACGACATCAAATCTTCCTCTGTCACTGAGAGCCGCCAAAGAACTGCTCAGCACCACGGTGCCGTCGGCTGAAGCGATGTTAGGCTGTATTTATGAGAGAGCGCAAAAGACAGAGACATTAAAGAGGTTTCCCAAGCAGTGCTGTTCCTGCCATCGCATAGCTCAGTTCCTTCTTACAAAACCACCGGAGAGCTTACAAGGCAGCAGCAAAAGGGCAAGATTTCCTTTACTATTCACCTTGACAAGTACAACATACTCATCCAGAGCCAAAGCTCTGTGGCACCCTTTGAGAAGAAAACTCTCTCCTTTCCCCCAGTCCAACTTCTCTCACTGCAGGTGACACTTCACTCTCGCTCCTACTCTGAGCAAACAGTCGCACTCCCCTTGCTCCTATGTATTTAAAAGTTTTTACTATTATTTTTGCCAGTGAGCTTAAAAAGCTTAAAAAAAAAAGCCCTCCCTCATTCCTTCTGCAGTTTCAATGAATGGCCTCAGAGTTTTGGAACTTCAGAATTTGCCAAAGCCCAAGCACTCCTGCTACCACAGTGACATTTCTGTTTACCAAGGGCAGGTGATTACTGTTACTGAGACTTTAAAACCAGCTAATGAGACTATTAGTAAATTAAAATTTGAGCTTAAGTTACAATTTTCTTTTGCTCACAGCCGATGAAATCTCCCAGATACAGAAATGTTTTAGAAGTTAGGTGTCCACCTGCAGTAAATTACCTGCATCGTTTGCCGCTGTCAGACTCTGACCTTGCCTAAGCAATGCCTACAGCTGAAATTCGCACTGGAGCTTGACATCTTCTTTATTGGGTGAGAAACACAATAAGGCAGAGAACAGTCATTACTGCTGCTGCTGGGCCCCACATGCTACACAGTCACATTTTGATTACTCACCAAACAACACAAAGCCGGAACAACCTGTAGATCACAGCAGGCACGCAGCAGGACAAGAGTGTAATCCGACAGCTCTGTGAAGGAAACATTAAAAGGGAAAGATTGTTTCCAGTGAACACTGCTCAGGGCTGGCTGCTGGAAAGGGGACTTTCTTAAGAGTGAGCTCTGTTATGAGGTTCTCCTGCTGAGCAAAGAGACAAGCTGCATTTTTGAGGCCCACCCACAGGTACAGCACCTCAAGAAACAGCTGCCGGAGACCAAAGCGATCCAATGCTGAGGACAGTTGTCACAAGTGCTCTGCTGGACGTTTGGAAGAGGGTGATCCAGCTCTTCCCCTTCCCCTTCCCAGAGCACAGAATAAAATGGGACGGGCGATGGGTACAAGCCCCACACTGACTATCCTTGCCCTTGAGAAAAGAAAGGCAGCTCGGAGAAAAGGGGATTTCCTCCCCATCGTTCTTGTCTCCTCCCCAAGCATCTCCCCAGTGTTCCGCTCCGAGCCTGCAGGCTGGATGAATGATTTAGGCCTTGAATAAAACAAGAACCTCTGCTCTCAAAATCTATATGAGATGCTGACTTCAGTAAAAACAGAACTGGAGAAGAATGACAGAGCTGAGCCTGCCTTGGGGCAGGGAGATGGACTAAATGATCCCTGTGGTGCCCTTCAACTCCGTAACTCAAAGGCTGTAGCTCCCAATAGAAGCAACGGGCATGAAACAGCTTTTGATTCTTGATCCAACTGCATTTACGCCTGGACATTAGCAGCAGACATTATGTCCACAGCCAGGTGATAATACACCACACTCAATTAGCTGCGCCCTGCTGTTAATAGCATCTGACAAGTGTTACCACATCAGCAGGTTTCTGTTTTCTATTTCTTTTCTGTCACTGCAAATGAGTTAAGCTTTCCTACCTGGGTACTGCACATATATGGATGCACACTGACATTTTGCTGCACAGTGCCACATCTAACCAATACCACCCTGGACTTCCCTTCGTTATCTTAATGTCAGGAAATTCTTTATATATGAGAGAGAGGAGAAAAAGCCAGGAAAGTCTGTCTCGGACTTTGCAGGTAGCTTTTAACTAACACTGTGGTGCCAACGAGATTGTGAGCATGGCATTTGTTTGACATTTATGTTTAATCTCCTTTTTCAGCAGCTGCAAAACAACACTCTAATTGCAGTGACTCTATGTTAAATTTATTTTTGCTAAAAATAGTTTGCACCTCAACAATCTATGCTGTTACACAGAAGACAACACCTGATTTGTAATTCTCAGCATTTAGGCGGGAAGAACTCCAGCATGCAACACGAACAGAAATGAGATTGCCAAACTGGAAATGCCCACATTCAGCAGAAAGTAGAGTTGAGCAGTCTTGGGGGCATGTGTATCTTACAAGGAATCTGTCACTGATTGAGGGCTGAATTTAATTCACAGCCAGGAATGCTAAGGATGGTATACCAAACCCATAAAAAGGAAGAGAGCAAATTATGTTCACTCAGTTCACCAACTGCTCAAAAAAGAGCCATGAGCACTTTAACACAGAGGGAGCTTCTAAAAGGAAAATAAATTTAAAAAGAAAAAAAAAAAAGGGTCCCTCTCTTCATTCACAACATACCAGAGATAGCTCCGATGAGGAGGTGAGCAGCTGAAAAGAGTTCTTCATCATGAGGGTGATAGTTCTGCAACAACAGCTCACTCTGGGAACTGCATCCTAAGAGCTGCAAGAAGTCCATGAGGTCTCGCTGTTGTGCGGGTTTTAACTCCTCCAGATCTGGCTTGTCTCCTGTGCAGATATCATCTAACTGAAGGAAAAGAATAAGACTAACTTCTTGAAAAAAGAAAAGTTCAAGCAAAAGAAAATGCTAGTTCTATTCTGAAATTACTTTTAGGAAGCAAGCAAAAGTTTCTTCATCTTACCACATCCTCCAGGGCAGTCACCACTTCTTCATGGAGCAAGAGTTCACAAAGGGTTTTATATAAAGCTCTTTGCTTGTCTTCCGGCAGCTTCACAAAGGGCTGGAACTGAGTCTTCAACCGTGACAGATCTTTCCCGAGAAAGCAGTAAAAAGTAAACCTAAGTATTGCTACACAAATGCCAGTAAGAACAGCTAACATTTTTGCGATATGTTTCCTAAGTTCGTTTATCACATCATCTTGACATCCTGATTTCCATCATCACAAGTTATAATGAAAGGTTAGAACGCACCTGATTATATTTCCCTAATGAGCCAATGAAGCATCAATGACAATTCTAAGAAAGAAGAACAGCTACTAAGGATCAACATTTGGCATTCAATATTTTTAATATTTTAGAATTCAGTATTTTAATGTTAACTGAACTAACCATATATTAAGGTTCTCACTTCAAAGTTCATCTCCAGATAATGTTCATTTATAAGGCAGAACAAAGAGTTCTGCTCATAACTTTACCTCTTAATCTGTGGGTTGATATGAATTACTAAGTTAATGGTATGAGCCCACACTTAGAATTCAAAGTTCCTGTTGCAATCTTAAATTGTTATTGTTCTCGTATTTCATCAGGTGCATCAAAGAATTACAACCCTTCACCTCTAATTATTATTACAAAAATCTCCTCTTGATTAAAATACTGAACCCATTACAATACATACAAGAGAAGCACAAGAGAGTTCACTGCGCTTCTCTCCCCACAATTCAACTATGACACTAAAAAAAAAAATAAAATAAAAAAATGTTTTATGACATCAAATTACCACTTTGCTAAAAGAAAATAAGTTTTCAAGTCAATAATGCCAGCTGGAAGGTTGGAATGTGTTTTTCCACATTCCAAAAATATGGGCATGCAAGCGTTCTTAATCTTGTTTAAAAGAAATTTCCCTTCATGTCACTCCAGTCAAAAAACATGCTCTCTTTAAAGATGCCTTTTATATCTAAAAATTACTTCACTGGGAAAAAAAAAAAAAGTAAAAGCCCAGCCAGAGGCAGATATTTTTTTTGTACCTGACGCAATCGTATAAACGTCTATACAAATAGCAGAAGAGGAAACCTATTTTAAATTGCTTTAGTAGAAACAATTTTTTTAGTTTTTTCCAAGAGACAGTTCAGGTTAATTTAATTAAAGAAACCTCCAGGCCTTTTAAGCAAGACAGGCACAAAGATACATTAAGCTAAAGCAAAACCCAAAAGAGTGGCATACCATGCTTTCACAAATAAGTGTTTGGGTTTTTTTATTTTTATATACATGCGGAGACACAGTCATTCCTTTCAAACAAGACTACGCTGGAGAATGACAGAATTTATTTCAGGACAGCAAATACCTATTCTGGTCACAGTTAGTCTATTGAACAGCCATAAACAAAGGGTGAAATTCAGAGATAGTAAAAGTGATGTTCATCAATAGAACCAGCTGTAAGGATTCTACCTAGAACTGATGAAAAGTCAAGTGTGTTCTGAGGCCTTGATTTGTTTTCCCCTTTTTCATTCCTCTGGTGATAATCCTGACCCTTCCTTCCACATCCCTACAATAAACAAGTTTTGCCTGGCCCATTATACCAATTTGCAAATTTCCGTTTAAACCACATTTTAACTGTCAGCCTTAGTTGATACCAAAGATTTCTATAAAGCCTCTCAGAAAATAGTGAGGCTAATTTAAGGCAGGGGAGATGTATTTGTAATTTTTGATACTTGAAATAACTTTTAACTGAGAAGGTTTACTATGAGCATTTTCCAGATCATGAAAAAATATTTTCAGTGACCCTTTCTGAATGAAAGCATAAACCATCACTAATCTTACAGAGCTTATCTGGAATGTAACAGGACTGGCATAAACCCCTAATTTTGTAAGATCATATTTATGACAAAGGGTATCATGATATTCCTAGGGAACAATCCACTGCATGTACCTACTGCAGAAGTAAATTTTTCTATTCTTTCAGTGCATTCCCCCAAGAGTTCCTGATAAGGGCTATTAAAATGAACTAACATGATTTCTTATGTACTATTGTACCAGATTATTTTCTCCTATCATGTTGCTTAACTCACTGTAATGTAATCATGTAAAGCATTTCTGGTAATACCTTGTTTCAATACACTTAAAGAAGCACCACTGGGAATGAGGTTTTTAGCCCCAGAGTACATCTCATTATCAACAGCATCTGGCTGATAGAGAAAGGAAGTATCTCTGAATAGCGTTGAATGGGGATAACTCGAGCCTTCTGTGCTTTCTTTTTCAAAACCTCCTTGCTGTTCATCCAGCAGACAGAATTCTGTAATTAGAAATTCAATTAAAAAAATAATTAATAAAATACACAAGCAATTACTGAATCAGATGCTAGCTTATATTATCTAGTATTCTCGCATGCAATTTCTCCGTGCCTCATCTCTTCTAGATGGAAAGAACGCCAGCGGTTGCTACGTATGTGAATTATTGAGCATTACTGCAGCCCCGAGGTTCGGTACGGTGTGCACAGACAAAGGTCCTGTAGTGCAGGTACCAACTACAAAATGTGACACCAGCTCCTGTGAATTAAAGTAATGTAGACAGCAAATTATATGAAAACTTCCCACTGACACTATAAACCCGAATGTTGCATACAAGATATGCAGGTAAGAATTCTTCACATTTTCTACCAATTAAGAGATGTGCTGTAATGCGAGCTACGTGATCTACTCATGATTGAGACACAAGAAAGCACTTTCTGAGATTCATAAGAACTCTTCAGGGTCCCTCACAGAGCTTCTTCTGGTGATGGCACTGACAGACTCCTCTTTCTGAGCCAAGTCACAGATCCATCCTCAAGTTCTCCAGGTGAGTGGAAAATATCATGGCTTTTCAGAGCGTCTAAAGGACTTCACCTTCAGTTCACTAACAGAATTGCTCTACAATGTACTGTCCCTTTGCAATGCCTTAATGGAGGAAATAACACACCCTGCCTGGATTACTCTGCCTCATCTTCATGATGAGCACTGGCCCACCTCACCCAAACAGAGCTGCCCATTTCCTGCCACACCAATGCTCCAAACTTGATGAAGTTAAGGGACTCCCGGAAGGTACACAGGGAGCCTTTGGAAGAGCTATGCTGAGAAATCTGCAATATCAAGTTCTCTGCTCATGCATCCAACATTGTGCCCCAAAGATGCAGAATATAATCAAAGACCTATGCATTATTTTGATCACCTTTTATTGGCTCAAATGCAAGATTTGAAACTGTAGCCCTGGCACTCTGCAGCAGGTCTGAGGAGAACACAGGCAGGCTAGCAAGAGGAACTCAATTTTAAAGTAATACCTGACAGCAAAAGGGGGAAAAAAAAAAAGTAACTAATGTGCTCACAGTGCTCACATGTACCAGGCACAAAACCTAAATATAACCTTCCTGCAGTGGTAAGAGTCTGTCTCACCAAATTAAGGACATTCAAAGCAGATAAGAAAGCACAGAGAGCACTCCATCAGCAAAGAGCTTTTTCAAAGGGAGAGTAGACAAAGAAGTCTCTGCCACAGAGAAAGAAAAATGACAGAGACCTTTATGCCTGCATAACCCTTCACAGAGAAGGGTGAGCTACAGAGCAGCAGAAAGCGATTAACACAAATTAAAGAACTTCCCAAAGCAACAAGACTCCAGACAGCAGTTAAGGCACCATAAGGCCAACATGCTCATGTTACTTTCACTGATAATAACACGGCTTTTACACAAACCCTGAAGGAAGAAGATAGTGCTAATAAACTACCTGCCCTCCTAAGGCAGAATGATGCTAATAAGGGAAATCAAGGCACAGCATCACATGAAAAGTTTTAAGAGATACAGACCCTGCTGTTAAATCTTGTAATAGGATTCGATTCAGAGGAAAATCCAGGACTCCGAAAGTTTTGTATTAATAGGACTGATAATTAATTGTATTTATTAATCTCACTAATTTTGTCATAGTCTTTAAAAAAAGAAAGAGAAGGGAAAGTAATGGAATGAAAGAATATACATAATACTGTGATATTTTTTCCTGTTGAATTCTATTACATCCATTGATGACAAACCTCCAATAGCTCAGTAAGATCTTGTTATTCAGAAACATTAACAAAAATGGAAGAAAATCAGAGATGATCAATGAAAACAATCAAAGGCAAAGAGACTCTTTTGCACGGAGAAGCTGAAAAGATTAGGACTATTTAATTTACAGTCATTTAAGAGGAAGCAAGTCACACATATATAACAATGAACAGAACAAAGCAAATCAGTCGGGTGCTACTATACCTCCTGCTTTGTAAAGCAAGAACAAGAGGACTTGCAGTGAAACTTTAGACACACAAAAGGCAAAGCCTTTAACAGGAACAGCTTTTACACGTAGTGGAAAATGAGCCTGCAGTAATCAAACAGAATGATTAGAGGAAAACATTATGGTAAAGGGATCAGAAAAGGATTAGACTGTTTTTCTTTCTTTTTTAATTTATTTATAAAAATGTCCAAGCATGTCCAGTCACATTAGCCAGAATATTTTAAAGAAAGTTTATATACTGTTCTTCCTTATAGAATAACTCAAGCACTATCAGTTGCAAAGAAAAAGAAACAAAAAAACCCCTACAGGCACCTTATTCCGTAACTGTCTGCGAAGAGAATCCCACTATGTTACACCTGCTACTGGTCACTTTCGGTCTCCTGTGAAAGGACTACATTAGTCTCTGTATTTAACTTCAAAGGCTATTTTTGTTCTTATAAACAGATGCTGATCACTGCTCAGACGCTAAGAAGTTGAAGGTTAGACTCCACCATCCTTATTCTTGCTGGCAAATCCCTAATTTTGTTGTTAGTTCCTCCTTTTTACTTTCCGAATGACAGTCGGGCATGGGAAGATAGCACAAATTAGAAAAGAGGCAAGATGTAGGCTGCAACAAGGTGTGCTGGTTTTGAAGCTTAAAAGATGTAACATTAAATATGAAAAAAAAAAAAAGTGGAAACAGAAGTGGAAAAAGAGCAGAAAAATACAAATCATTACCAAGACCCATGTATTACCAGCTAGCAGGACATTGGTATTTCCATTTAGAAATCACCTAAGTAGGCTATCAGCATACGCCTATGTAGTCAGACAGCCTTAATTGCACCTGATTACTCTGAATTATAGTTCTATTATGACCATGAAGTCAATGCCCTCTGCTGTATCTCTGTATTCAGTTTATGTCAGTGCAATTCCACCTTTCAGAAATTTTTTTACAGGTTACATGATATTTACTCACACTCTTTAACCTACAGACTTCCTTAATATCAGAAGTCAGCTAAAGAAGAATGATGGAGAGTATCTTCTGCATTTCTTATGCAAATAAAGCGCATCCTAGATTCAGATCTCAACTGCACTTCAATTATTTCTTCAATGTATCTCCTGTTTCTCTCCACATCAGTCCTTTCCAATTTCCAGCCCTACGCAGTCCATCTGATTTCCTTCCTCCTTGCATAACATTGCCTGAAACCTCCTTTAGGTCAGGGAGTTTAACTGAGGACAGACAAGAAAGCAAAACCCAAGTGATTCTGCAGAGCAGTTACTACTCCCCCCAAAGCCAATGTCAACATTTTTTTTTTTTTAATTTGACACCTGAAAGTATTCGACCTGAAATAAGTAAAGCATGACCAGAAAACATGATAAGGGCATTTCTGCAATCATTCTGAGAACAATCTATATATTAAAGTGTAAAATAGACAGAACAGTTTAAATTCCAGTCCTATGATTTACGAATAATTCTTTTCTTAGCATGACTGTTGTCTAAGCATTCCTGGTTGACTGTCGATATACATCCAGTTCACTCTCCCTGCCAACATGTGAAGGCAACAGCACGGGCTGAGGGTCAGCTAGCTAGAAGCAAAATTGCTGAAAAAGACCTGGACAATAAATTTGAGAGGATCATCAGCATGCCCTTGCAGCTATTGGAGTGTGCTGCATACTGGGCTGTACTGACAAGAGCGTAGCTAGCAGATCGATGAAAGTGATTTTTCAATTTGGGAGATTGCATTCAGAGCACTGTGTCCAGTTTTGGACTCCCCAGTACAAGACAGACATTTACATATGGGAGCAATCTAGCAAACAGCCATCAAGATCGCTGCAGGCTGGAGAACACCACGTATGAGAAGAGGCTGAGAGACTGGGTTTGTCCACACTGGAGAAAATATTGCTAAGGGAGAACCTTATTTCTGTCTACAACTACCCAATGTAAGGGTGAAGAGAAGACAGAGCCAGACTCTTCTGTATGATGACAGGACAAAAGGCAAGAGATGCAAATTAAAGAAAGAAATTCTCATTAGATATTAACAGGGAAAAAAAGTCCACCATGATGGTGGTCAAACATGAGAATAGGCTGCCCAGAGGGGTAATGGAATCTCCCTCTCTGGAGACAATGAAAACTTGAGTAGATGACGATACGAGCAATCTGATCTACCTCTGAACTTAGATCAAACCTGGCCATGCCTTGAGCAGGGGCTTGAGCTAGATGACCTCCTGCAGTCCCCTGAAACCTAAGTTATTCTAAGTTCATGAGTTATTCAAACAACTGAAAAAGCACTACTAAATCAGAAGAGCAGCATTTCACAGCACAAATAACTATCAAGGCAATGGAGACCATACAACATCATCACCTTCATATACAGACAAATGCAAATATCATTGTTCAACAGGCAGCTCTGTCCACAGATGAATTGCGTGCCACAGAAAATGAGCTTTATACTTACCAAACTGGCCACTGTTCTTTATAAACAGTTCAATTACACTGTAGGCAATAGTGGTTGCAGGAGGAATTTCAAGAATCACACTAGAATCCTTCATCATACTTCCACTTTCACCCACTGAAACCTAGAGGACAGATTTATTCACCGTTTATCTGATTCAGCTATGGTATAGCCTAAACACAGAATTAATTAAGGGGGAAAAAATACAGAGAAATAATGGGTTTTATTCTCCATGATGTCTAACTAAAGCACATTACATTTGACATCTATGAAAGGAACTAGATGAGTAGCAAGGCAGAAGCACAATGCCAAGAGCAGCTCTCAACTCTTAGCTGCCCTGTCCTAGTACAAAGTAGAGCTCCAGGTGTAGCTTTTGTCACACATGAAACACTGTGTCACCAGGAAACGGGCACTCACTTATCCTACCCTGCCCTCTTCTATCCTAACTCCCCTTTCGCCCATCTGGAGACTGGTACCAGGAAGGTGGCACTTGCACAGAGGGCTGTTGAACTGCAACTCTCCGATTTCTGCTACTAGAGAGACTCTGTAGACAGAAATGATTCATCTGCAGCTTTACAAAAAAAACCTTACAATGAACGAGCATATGTTTTGACTTTGGCAATTCTTTCTCAATTCATAGGCAATTTTTCAGATAGACTCATAATGCCGTTCATCGCTACTCCCACAACTGAAAACAAAGAGCTTCTCAATAAATATTAAAACTTAGTAGACACTGCAAACATTTTTGATGAATGATTACTTGGCTTTTCAAATAAATTTGCTTCAGTGATGTTTTTTGCTCTTCAACTTTCACTGAATTGTTATGTGTTTGTTTTATGTTCTGTTGTAGGAAGGATTCTACATAAAAACTGAATCACAACTTGACAGTATTGATGGAAACCATGTTCCAGGCTCACATTAAAAAAATGGCATCTTTTGCCAGTGAGGCAACGGAAAAAACATTTTACCTTTCTGAAATTTCACAACTAAGCAGTACAGTGAGTTCAATATGTTAGGGAAGAGAGTTCAACGTGTTAAGGACACATGAAAAATACTCTGAAGTCAATTTGGAGAAATCATAATTTCTTCTCAGATAATCTGCAAATGTTCTACTCCTTACAGGTCTTAATAACTTTTACCTTTACTGTTTTTCTACCGCATCCAATCACACTGCTGATTTTTTCTTCTATCTGGATATGTTCAGATATCGTACACTTCTGAGTTGTTATTATCTTTTCTCTCAAGATGCACAGCACTTCATGTTTTCTTTCTATTACTTGCTGCAGTAAACTACTGTTTAGATTTATTGTTCTAAAAAAGAAAAGAAGCCATTAACAACATAAATGCTAGAATTGAGAAAAAACATTTTCTTAATTGCTTGAAGATGCTTTTATTGTAAAAATAACAATGGTTTCTGTATGAGCAGTCTCCTCAAAATTACTATGTCCTCTTTTGTTATTTGGTAGCAGTAAATATCTGTATTCCACAGTAAGCCCCAACACATGTATTGAATTCTTGATTCCTTACTCTGGAGCAAAAATGGCAGTTGTCTGGCTACTTTCTAAGCAAGAAAAGCAAGGGGGAACTAAAGACAACTTTCAGCTTCCAGCATAATACGAAAACAACCAGCCAGGCTCGTGGACGCTGGACTGAATCCTCTGCTATCGTGAACTCACACTGACATTAACATAGCCATGGCAGGGAATGCCGGCCAACTCTTCGGAGTCTCACGTTAGCACAAAGTGTCAGTAAGTCAATGGGTCACATCTTGCAGTCTTCACCTGAAAGAATCATTTCAACCAGACAAGTTCCCAGGGAGTACAAAAAAAAGACCTGTGCTCATGGTCCGTATTGGGAACTCCCTGCATATATTATGCATGCACACGCGCAATAAAAATACCTATAATAGCATAATACATAATAAGCATATAATACAATAGCAGTCTCCACACATCACAAAGCTCTGCTTAGAAAGAGTGAAGTTGCAGTCAAGCTACTAGAAGTTAGGAAATATATAGGAAGCAATCTTCCAGTCTGCTTAGTTTCTTTATAATCCCGCCCCACTCTTCCTTACAATAGTTCTTGGTTTTCTCTCTCTTACCTGACCAGATCAAGTTCCACTTCTTCCCCCTTCTTATTCAGCTCAGCTTTGCCCTACAGCCAGCCAGCTCACAAGCCCCACTTTGTGTGATTTCTCTGCTATTTTCTGCCCTCAGATGACACCAGCTGTTCATGGCTCCTAGACTTAGTTTCCCCTCCTCCTCTTTCTGGCCAAACTCAGTCTCATTTATCTCTGAAGGAGATAAATGTCCTGTCACCCCTGTCTTTGTACATACTTCTACCTGCCACAGGTGTGCCATCAGGCGCTTCTCAACAGGGGAGGTGACATGGGATCCTTTGCACCCAAGTCCTGATGTTCAGACTCACCTTGGACTAGGACAGCGTGAGGTGACCACCACTAGGAATGCAGGTTTGGCCTCTGAAGGCCCATGTGCAGGCAAAGGAGTGCCCTGACATGCTGCTGTCAATCTCTGAGTAACCAGAATTTCTCCTTGAGGGATGAACAGCACACTGAGAGAGTGACAACTCAATACCAACCCTCACAGCTCGCTATGGATCTGTTTCAGTGTCCCCTTAAACTCTGAACTGGCTGAGGGGGATCAGCACTAGCCACATACTTCAAAGGGCTGGACGTGAAAACACAGAAATGATTTAATGGATTTTGGGACTGGAGAAGATTACTGAAAAAAAAACGCACCTGCTATAAACTCCTGTGTTATCCATCAGTATAACCTCACAATTCACAATTAATGACCAGGACTGTCACAGGCAAAAGAAAAATTAACTGACCTCTAATCTCTAGCCCATGCCTCCAACTTAACAAGTCATCCCTACTCCACAATGTAACTCAGCGTGCGTTTAAATACTGCTGAAGATATTTCTAAAGTTATGTTCTTCTTAGAATGAGCAGAAGAAAGAAAGTGAACTCCCAGAAACAATAAGAGAGGATTATTTTCTAAGAAAAGATGACAAAATTCACTACCTTGTCTTCTGGGGTGTTAACAGACTTTCTGGTAACGGTTAAAGCAACTTCTTAACTGCATTTAATTGATTATAATGTGTCAATTATATACTTTTGCAAAATACTCATTGGAGGTCCTCAGATGAGATGTCGTATTTTCTATGAACAGATAACTCTAGCAAGACAGCTGGAAGATTAAAAGATTGCTATCCCTAGCTCAAGTTATTCAGTCTTTCCTCCCTTTTACTGGAAATGGCTATTCATGGGGCTAAATGGCAATTCCCCAAAAATATGACAGAAAGACATGTCTGACTCCGCTTTATTTAAATCGAGATATCTCCACTTTTAATTAAAAAGTTTTAGATTTATTAGATTCCGGAGTTTTGGATTTATGCAGTCTGTATAAGTCTGAAGTCAGCTTGGCTCTTTATTAAATTAAAAATATCCTGAGGCAATTTTTGATCTTTGGAGAGTTACATGCTTATATGAAAGTTCAATCAGCTGGAATGAACTGTCTGAAAACCTTAAAGTTGATTGTTTAAACAAGGGAAAGAAAATAACTCTGAAGCAATGCAGCAGCCACTAGAAAAGCACCCCCAAACATTCCTGAGATTATTGATATAACTTTTTTTTTTTTTTGGTGCAAAGCCATGCTTTATGCTTAGAATACAATGAATCTTTGGATTAAGCAAAAATTGAAGAAATGTCAAGCAATCACAAATACCGCTGCTTTCAGAAGCGTCTGCCAAACCACAGCTATTAGTTATCACAATAACAGACCATCAAGCCGATCACATACTTCACAATAATTATTTATGATTCTGAAGAGGTGTGCTAAGCATCTTGAAAAATACAAATTAACGTGCTAAGAACTTGCAATTTTAACATTTGACCTAAGGAGCCACAGGGGAAAAAATACAATGAAGAAGCACAAAAGCAATCTGTCATTTGCTTTCATATGATGTATTTTTTGCCTGCTTTAGAGGATGACAAATTCACTGGATATCCCCTTAAGTTAGAGCAAAAGAAACAAAATAACCAAAGGCAGAAAAAAACAGATTAAACAGAGATTCGGAACAAGCATTAGCATAAGAAGCATAAAGAATATGATTTAACTATGTACAAATGAATGACCAAAATACTTAAAGAGGCTTTTTCTTCCATCTACTTCTACAGTATTCTGCCCAAGGCGGGACTGGCTCAGATCCCCTCACGCTCCTGGCTTTGAGGTTCAGATATAGAACTAACAGCAGACTGGCAGAGCGGAAGAGTGAGAAGACACAGGTGAACTTGCAAAGAGGCACGGTGAAGAAATTTCTGAGGCAGCGTTGGATGAGCTGCTGCAGCACTGGAGCCCACGCAGCGACACTAACACCACAGGGGCGTAGAGCCACCTGCTTCAGTCCCTGATGCAGCACTCCCGCTGGCACTGTGCCTCGGAGCCAACTTGGGGTCCTGTGCACTGCGCTGCAGTGTGTGGCAGAGACACAGCCACAGCCTCAGCCTAAAGACTCAAGTGACTTCGGTGGGATGTGTTCAACTGTAAGGCTGGCAGAAATGCTCTTCTTTTCTCACAAAGTTTAGGGAGTGAACCCCACCAGATTCACAGCTTTAGAACACATACCCTTACCAACAGCTACAAATTTCTTTTGGGACAGCACAGTTGAATCCTCTCCTCTAGACCTCTGGCACTGAACTTAGGGTTGCATGAGGGCACATAACAGGTTATCGATGGGGCACAGCCTGTGGAAGGCAAAACACTCTGCTCTTCTCAGTGATTCAAATAGGAGACAACACGAGGTAAAGCAAATAGCCAGCTTATTTAAATTATCATTGACATAGCTATATCAAGAGCAAAATGCAATAGGGTTAAAGTCTGACAATCAGAGCAGGGCTTAAAGTACTGCAGGGCAGTGGCTGCTGAATCTATGACTGTATTTTTGGAAGAGCATTTGCTAGCATAACACTCGGAATATCAAGAACATATCTGAACAAGAGTTAAATCCCTGAGAATGTATGCAGGTACATGAACTGAACTGTATTTTTTTAATTATTTTTTAGGATTCTGGTTTTTGGGTTTTGGGGTTTTTTTGTTTGGGTTTTTTTTTTGTTTTTTTGGTTTGGTTTGTTTTTTTAGGATTTTACAGGTCACATTCCAGAGCTTTTATTTTCGTTCTACAACCATCACTCTTACCATCTCTTTCACCATCTATTGTACAGGAGCCCTCAGCAATCTTGTGTGACCTGTACTACATCACAGTACTCCTTCCCACCTTGAGAATCTGAGCTGAAGTACTCAGAAGTAACACTATATAAAATACAATGAGATGTTGGCTTGCTAAGTCCCATTATCCACCACAGGGTATGAGCCTGTATAAATAAAGATCATTTAAAGGATAAGGATTATGGGGTTTTGTTTGATTGTTTGTTCTGCTTAAATAACCTTCCTGAGGTCAATGATTTACTATGCTGGAAGCTCTACAGGTCAAATATGAACAGAAAACAATCTTGAGTTCTGGTTTCACTCTCTCCACATTAAATTGGATTAAACACTTTTCACTGTCCTGTAATGCAAAGGCTTCCCTCACATTTATTCAACCTTCTTCTTCTTGCATGAGGAAAGCGGTGGAGAACAGAGAGGCACAAAGGCAATTTGCTGCAAACTGGAAGCAGAAAAGAAGGGAGAAAGAAAGGCAGAGACCAATGGAAGGCAAGAGAAAACAGACACCACCTGTCAATAGAGCAGGCTCTCACAGTTAAAGGAGAGAGCAGCAGCCTGCTTTAAAGCCCACAGCTGAGACTGAGTGTCTTTCCTTCAGGTACAGAATTCCTGACCCGACCATTCACCAAGGAGGAGGGATAGAACCATTTTTCTATCAAATCCTGTCTAGTTTTCTCAGTAACCCAGCCCACAAATCCTCAAAGCAAGGTGCTTGCCAATTTACTATGAATACCAAAAAGAATGGTTACTGCTGTGAGTACTCACCATCCTCACGTTGAAGTCAGCAGCCAGTGGCCTGCCTGCGCAAAATTTCACTAGTCCAAACTAGCCACTAGTGAAAAACCTTTTCAGTACTGCACTGAGCAACATCACCTCAACACACCTCCTCCCCCAGCTGCAGAGACATGTGCGGCCCACTCTCACAGCCTCGCTCAAGTGCAACTTTTTCCATAACATCCACATGACTAACTTCATAACATCTCTCACTGCTCAGCCATAATTCACCAGCTTGTTCAGTCTCCTCCACTTCATTTATAATGCTTAATAGTCTGATGTCTTACATAAAAACACTGCTTGCTGCACAGTGAGGGCCTTCACCCAGTTTTGTTCCTTCCCTAATAGAGACCTCTAGAGAGAGCGCCATGGAGTAAAACCCACCGGACATCACTCTGACACTTTCTGCCAAGCACAGATGTATAATATTTCTTTTGTTAATCCAGTTCAAATATAACTTCTCTGACCTGCTTCTTACAGTCATACTGGAATACAGTATCTGCTATAGTCAGCTTATTGATAACATTGCACAATTTTCCCTACAGAATACCCTGACAATTACTTCATAGAACATCTTCTCAAAGAATGCCAAGGACTTTTGAGAATGCAAGTGACAGGTAGTTCCTCTATTTTCTATTCAGCATCCTTCTTACTTTTTAAATCCCAGACACACACAATTGATTTTATTCAATCCTCTCTCATAACATTCTGTGACTTCGTATTAACCCATGTAGCACCTTTAGTAGAAAACTGAATGGTTTTCTCATCATACACATAAATGCTCAAGGAGTTGTAAAGAATAACAAAATGGGTTGAATTTCCACTGTACTCTGATTAGGAATAGGCACCTATTTTTGTCTCGGTGGGGACAATAACTGAATCAATGAAAGTGCATATTAAAGTGCAATATGCAATAATGTAAAAATATCTTTCAATCATGCTAGAGTAAACCACTAATAACACTTACTCTGTTTTTCTAATATGCTAATCACAGAGTTGGAATCATTTACATTAAATGATGGAAGTGTGACAGGCAAACCTTTCTGCAGCTGATGGGGACTGACTGACTGATGCCACTTGGTCCTATTTCTTTCTCTCTGCTGTCACTGTCCTCTCAGAACTTCTATTTCATTCACCTAACGCAACTTATTGAAATAGTAAAAACAAACAAGTTAATTTGTTAATCCACGAGAACTAGAGATCATAAACCTCCTCATAATCCTTTTCACTGGAGGAGAGAATACAGAACAGTTGAGATTGGAAGGTCATCTGGTCCAACCCCCCTGCTCAAGCAGAGCCACCTAGAACAGGTCGCCTAGGATCATGTCTCCAAGGAGGGAGACTACACAACCTCTCTGGGCAACCTGTGCCAGTCCTCAGTCACCCTCACAGTGAAAAAGTGTTACCCGATGTTCAGAAAGAGCTTCCCGTGTTTCAGTTTGTGCCCATTGCTTCCTGTTCTGTCACTGAGCACCACTGAAAAGAGCCGGGCTCACCCCTCTTTGCATACGTCCTTCAGGTATTTATATACACTAATAAGATTCCCCCTGAGCCTTCTCTTGTCAGGCTGAGCAGTCCCAGCTCCCTCAGCCTTTCCTCAAATGCGAGGTACTCCAGTTGCTTCATTATCTACATGGCCCTTCAATGGACTCTTTCCAGTATGTCCATCTCTCCCTTGTAACTGGGGAGCCCAGAACTGGACACAGTACCCCAGGTGTGGCCTCACCAGTGCTGAGTAGGGGGAAAGGATCATGTCCCCCAACCTGCCAGCACACTCCTCCTCATGCAGTCCAGGACACTATTGGCCTTCTTTGCAGCAAGGGCACATTGCTGGCTCATGTCCAACTTGGTGTCCACCAGGACACCCAGGTCCTTTTCTGCAAAGCTGCTTTCCAGCCAGTCAGCCCCCCGCATGTACCTGAAGTTGTTCCACTTGCAGAACTTTCCACTTCCCTTTGTTGAGATTCCCACCAGCCCAGCCTGTTGAAGGCCCCTCTGGATGGCAGCACAACCCTCTGGGTGTACCAGCCACTCCTCCCAGTTTTGTGTCATCAGAAAACTTGCTGAGTGTAGGCTCATGAACCCCATCACCCAGATGACTAATGAAGATGTTAAACACAACTGGACCCAGTATTGTCCCCTGTGGTACACCATTAGTCACTGGCCTCCAACTAGACTTTGCACCACTGATCAATACCCCCGGGGCCCAGCCATTCAGCCAGTTTTCAATCCACCTCACTGTCTGCTCATCCAGCCCATACTTCATCAGCTTCTCTATGAGGATCTTATGGCAGACGGTATTGAAAGCCTTAAAATCGAAGATGGAATATACTCTTAAATCCACAGCAATCTCACCGAGTTAAAGGCACAGGAGACTGACCTGAAATCAGTACGTTTCAGTACTCTGCGAATTAGCAAGCGCAATGCAACACGAAAAGCAAGAATAAAGTAAAATAAAATATGCTGAGTTTATATACCTAAAAGTACCATTTAATTTGATTTTTATATTGCACATTATGTTAATAAGTGTGTTCTGCATTTTCAATGTCATTCCTTCTGCAAATCAGGAAGGATCTCACCCCGCATCCTTCAGCTGTCATCCTTTTTCAGAAAAGGAGAGCCAGTGTGGTATCTGGAATCTAATTAAAACATCAGTAGGATTCTCCTTCAGAAGGTTCACATAAGAAGTGACAGGAAACCGATTTGCTGCCACTCAGCAACTCCAGCTTGCAGAACCTTGAAGACTCACATGACTTAGTTCACAAGGCATATCAGCTTTGACTTTTTTTTTTTAGAGTTTTCTGCTATTTATCTGCAACTGTGACTTAAACAGCCTAATACAAGAACAACATTTTAAAATGGAACTTAATTAGGCTATATATGTAGAAATAATAAATGAAGCAATACTTGATCAAAGAAGCACAAGCAATGTATGTCATTAGATGAAATCAAGAACACTTAGCTGAATTTCACCTCACAAGGACTGAGGGGTAAACATCCTCTTAGTACCTCTTAATACCACAAAGCTTTGCATCCAAAAATCACTAATTTGTAGGCACCAGCACTCCCAAATGCTGAATTCCTGAATTCCACACTCCATGAATGAGACAAACGCTAGAAGCTTGGACACAATCCATCATAAATCATAGAATATTTATGAATGAGTAACTGGAATTTCATTTATAAAGCATTGCCACAATTTCCAGCGAGCCTCTGCATTATGCTGAAGAAAAAAACAAAATTAAAAATTCTGCTATCCTCATCGTTTTCAGTGACCTGGCAGAAGCCAGACTGACTGGATATCAATTCTACACTTTGCATCATAAACCTTAATAAGCTATGAGCATCTAAGAACTAACTCCTTGTATAAAAGGGGACACACATTAACCTCATTTACAGTTCTATTCAGATCAATGTAGAGCTACTGATTTCCCACACTCAAAAGAAGATAATATATTTGTAAGCATTTAGTTACATTCAGGATTATAACCTGTGCTGAAGTAAATTTGATTTGCTATGGGAGGATTATTTGTTTGAACCGACTAGTCAACTTACTGTAGAAAACTAAGTAAAAGCTTACTGATCTAAACAGAAGTTACTTGTGTTTGGTTTTCTAGAGCACTCATACCTGGTGTTAGAAACAAGATTCTAAATCTTGACTGATATTATTTTTCTGATACTACATGCATACTAATTTTACAGGCCTGGTACACAAGTTTATTCCAATATTTGCTGCTTTTAATAAGGCATTTAAGTACAAGGATAGCAAGGGGTTTTATTGGAATAAGTCTGTTGATTTGTGAATGCTCACGATAAAACCAGCAGCCATTTGTGCCTGTGAAAATGGAGATTTGATTATTTCTAGAACATTGGTGTATCTAAAGAAAATTTACACTGCTTCTGACAAATTTTGTACTGATAACAAAAACCTATCACCTTTATCTTCAGAGCATCAGCAAAGGCTATTACAATGTATTACACCACCTCCTACAGATCTAGGGTACAGCGCTGTCACAAACGAACCCCCCTCATTCCCACGAGTCAGGACCTGCAGTACAGAGTAGACCCCTGACTTGTCAGCTGGCTGCCAAGTAGGCTTTGGTCCATGACTGTCTTATTGCAAGATTAAATCAATCCCATTTCAGAGTAGGACAGGAAGTGTTGCATATCTTGTAAAATTAAGATTATAGTTCAGAAAATCTGGGGGTTTTCCCCTCAATTACTAAGATGTGTAACAGTGAGCAGCAGATCTATAAAATATATTTTGTTCAACTACTAGAACAACCACTGACCATGCTTGCTCACCTTTACTACTCCTTCAATTTCAAATAATCCAATTTTCTAGCACAGTTGCTCACACACACGAAAAATTATAAAGCATGGTAATTTTGAATTCAGTTTCCATAGCATTTGCCTCAGTAAGATAGAGAAACCAATCCTTTCTTTTTTTGCAGACTGTCACCTAAGTACAGTCCCCCAAAAAAGGATTTGACCTTTGTTTCATATGGTAATTCATGCAAATACATAAGACGAAACTGCAGAGAGATATTCTTAAAATGAAAAAGAAAAGGTTCGACCATAAAGCTCTCAAAATCTGGAAATTTTGATTTTGGTATATATAATTTATCACCTGAAAATGAGAGCTTACAATAAAAATAATTCTCAAACTATGGCAACACTACAGACATAATCGTTCAGTGACCACAGCTGGACCAAGTCTTTGCGGCTCAGTAATCTTTCCAGGCCATCACAATGCCCACATTAAAAACATACCTGTCCTTGACATCTTTCATAAGCTGCTGCAAGTCAATCTCCTGCTTCCTCAGGTTTCCAAATGAGGACTGGTTTTCCACATAGCTCTTCCCTCCAGCTCCCAGGCTGATGTTCCCAAACGAAGTTCCAATACTTCCTTGAACAAGATCTCCAAACTTCCCCATATATTTTGCAAAGTCAGACTCCACAATTACTAGGAAAGCAATAAAAGTAATTTCTACCTGTGAACAGAAGTGCTGAAACAGTCCTGAAATGATTGGAAAACTAGAAACTCACAGAAAATGTGACAAGTTAGTGAAGGCACGGAACAGTACTGAGCAGGTAAATAATGAAATTTACAGCTCTGCAACTCTTACTTCTGCTTCCTTCATATTTTCATCATCTTTGCTCCACTATCTTTTACATTTTGCCATTTTAGGAAAACAAGGTGATTGAAATGCTGAGCTCAAGTGCTACGGAAGATTTACAAAGAATGATTGAAACTTATTTCAGCAACAAGGAAAAACTAAAAAGCAGACCTGCTTGTACAACAGAGTGAATACTTTGCCATTATCTTGACATATCTCATTACAGGCCTGTCCCAAAGCTCATTGAAAACCAATGGAAGCATCTAATTGTATTAAACCAACTCTGAATCTTATACACCTATAAACCAAAGAACTGTCTCAGAATCAGCTAATCTTCCAAGCCAGCTACAACTAAAATCTAAACTTAGGGGCTTATTTATTTTCCTGCATGGAATTGTGACATGTCCAGAAATATGGGATTTCAGATCATTAATCTTAAAACCTAGTTAGGACTGCTGCAGTTGGATGAAGAAATAAGTACAAGGGTCAACATTTTTAACAGTCTGTGCAAGAAGAAAGGAAGCAGTTATAAAACTTGCTTGGCCTTGCCTGTACAAGCATTCCCTGGGCTACTGTCACCAACGGGACACTGTTTATCCAGTGCTTTTTGACCTGGAGCACAGTATAGTTCCATGCCACTGTCACATATAGAAATTCCCCCAAATTATTCTAGGGGAATACAGCTGCACAGCTGCAGACAGCACTGTTACTAGACAGTAGGACTGTACAGCTTAACAACCTTCAGCACTAAATTTCAGTAGTCTATCTAGGTAAAACTGTTTTTTTTTTTTTTAAACAAACATTTATTACTACTGGGTTTAGTTACATGAATAGTCAAGTTGGAAAAGATCTAGTCATCTTATTTCCACAGACAGAGAATACTTCAGAGCGTTCCTCTGAAAGGAGCCCTCTAGTAACACAATTGAGAATAACAACAAACAAGACAAGGCTTTGCATTCTCTTTATCTGCAATAATAGCGCTGCCCCAGTACGGCTTTACCTGGTTTTATCGGTTTGTCTTCAGTAAGCACATCACTCAGGGTGACTGTCAAGAAATGATACTTAGGCTTCTGCCAGCACCAGAATTTTTTCCTCTTTGTAACTAAGCTCAGAAGCTGCAGCTTGTCTGAGGCGCTCAAGTGGGAGACGGGGATCAAGTCACCTCCACTGTCAGTTTCTCTCACAAAATTCTTTGTTGCTTTTGCAAACATCTTGGGCAATCAATTAAAGCCTGAAAGAATACACGGGTTTTTCAACAACTACAGTTGGAAAGTATAAATATTTACATTGTCTCTCTAAAAAGTTATTCACAGTATTGGTATTAATGCAGGAACAGCTAGTGTTCTACCCCCATCTTCTCCACTCTGAGCTGGGAACCATGACAGCTCAAACCACTTATCCCAAAGTAAAATGGTTTTCACAGTAACAGACGAAAGAATTTTAGTTAAAATTTTAAATAAGCAACAGTGAATAAGCAAAGAACAATGCACTGCAAACACGATATGCAAGGCTTAAACATTACAATAATAACGCATGAAATTTATGATCATGCAGATAACAAAGAAAGAAAATATTCTGATCTGCAGCTGAAAAGTTCCTTCAAGGAGCACTCACAGGTAATTAATCTGCTAGGGAGGAAAAAACTTCCAAAGCTTACCTGAAATTCTCAGAAAAAGCATCTACTAATGAGCACCCCGCAGAGACTGGCGGGGATGAGGAGAGCAGAGTCCTTCTTTTATTACCTAACATGAAATTATCTTACTCCATATAAGGTAATTGGGTATTATTCACACAAATTATCTTGATCTTTTTAATAGCGAGTAAACACATATAGGGGTAATAAAAATTATCCTATAAAAAGCAACAAATATTTGTGCTGGCATCTTTGTGACTAAGTTTTGTTTCTGAACTACACCCCTGGAAAAGACTCAATTAATTTTTATTTTTTTTTCTTTCTGAACCTTTTTACCTTCAATGTTTTCCAATTTTCTATTTTCCATTAGCATAAGTACAGCTAAATTGAACATATGTTTTTTGCAACTGTTACTCGTATCTGCTAAACAGCTAAATACGTTCTTCTAGCTTTTAAATGTCTTAAATTAAAAAATATTGGCAACTCTTATTGTGCAAGGTTTCCTTATGCAAAGCAATGCATTTTGCTGTATTTACAAGGAACTCTTCCGATAAGGGAGAAGTGGCTAAACTCACAGGAGAAATGGTAAAAATGACAATTCACAAGTGCTAAACACACAATTCTAATAAACTAATTTTTTATCTTTTAAAAAAAAATCTAATCTTTTATATTTTTTCACCTCTGTGTTATTTTATCTAATGGTATTTCCAGAATTAAATCAGTTTTTTGTTTTTTTTTTAAGTTAGCAGCATTCCTTTGAATCCTCCAGCTGACAAAGACTGGAAAGTTCAGCTAAGACCGTAAGATATCTTATCTGGGTATCCACGTGCTCATGGTTAATTACCTGTCCTGCTCTGCAGAGATGTTAGATTTGTCATTTACAAATACAGGCCAGAATAAGTTAGAACAGACTTCAAACAAAAACTGATATTGCAGCGGGCACACAGGATTATAGAGAAAAGGGAAAACTGAATAAAGGTATTAGTGGCTGGACTATAGGCTCCATGTTTTAGTATCAGTTGGAGGACAGAGGAAAAAGAAAAAAAAAGCCTTTTTGCAGATGGGAACTTACCTTTCCATTAGCTTTTCTCAAATCCCATTTCAGATAGTGTTTCACACAATATTTACCAATTCATGTTGAGGTATCTACCTTCTCATGAAATCCCTATGGCCTCCTCTTAGTTCTCTATGTAAGCAAGTAAAGGGTATTTCTCAACAACACCTGCATGGAAAGGATTTGAACAATGTCAAAGTTTTGTAACATTTTACTGAAGAGTCTTCTGGGACTTTCATTGTAATTGTGGCTGCAACAAACCCGCAGCTATGTGCACTGGGAATACTTCCACTGACTTTCTTGTTCTCTGACCTTTTCCTAAACTCTCAACTGAGATTGATTTTTTGCATTCTTAAATTTCTCCTCCTTAATTTCCCTGGTTTTAATCTCAGTGAGAAAATGTTAATAGAATAAGCAATACAGCTCTACTGCAGCAGAAAAAAAAATCCAAAACAAACAAACCAAACCCCCAACAGCCCAAAAAAAATAGTTTTCTTTTTCCCTGAGCCTCCTTTTGCATGACTCCGTATTTCACAATCAACTAGATGACTGATTCGTAACAGAGGGGATCATCAAGAAAATTGTCATCGCCTGCCATTAGCTGCTCTTCCCCAGCATAACCTTCTTCAAACATTTCTGTGCTTTCCATGACTGTTCACTCATCCTGATCCCATTCCTACCTAACCAACTCACACGGGCATAGTCTCAGAAAAGGAAAAGGCCGAACAATTTCTGAGGAGCTTACAGTAAGACAAATTAAAAAAACAAAACAGTTCCTATGATTTGGCATTGTTACACACTCACTAAATCTCATGAGAAGAACCATTAACACCATTCTCTAAAACTTGTGATTCATGGTGGTTTGTCTTCACTGCCAGTCACTACACGTCAGACTGGGACATTTGGGAAAGGTGGCAGAGTGCTTATGAGGGCTGCTGAGACTCACCAGGCAGGAGAGATGGGACTGTCTTCAGCCTCAGAGTGACAACGTCAGCGTCTCCCACACTTTGCTGTGCTGGGAACGTCTTTGCAGGGAGCATATTTGCTGGTGCAACTGTGCCTGCAAAGCAAGAATATTCTCTCCGAATTCCTGTTTATGTCTCTTTGGATATAGTGCCTTTAACACAAATGCTAAAATGCACACAAATATCTTGTTTCACTAGTACACAAAACAAAGACACAGAGCAACTGAATATGCCCTCAGCCAACATCGGGGAGTTAATACAGCTACCAGGATCGACGGCATCCTGACTGAAAGGACACGGAGTGGTTACAGACACAGCATTAAGAAAAATCTGCCTTTGGAGTTTCTTCCTCTGGAAATTTTGTTAGAGCTGTGCTTGGTTTGGCAGAATTAAAAAGGAAGGTATCAAAGCTGGTAGGAAAAGCCTGTCAGAGTGAATTCACTCCTGCAGATTGATAGCTAGGCGTGAAAACAGAAAAGGAAGGAGCACCACCTTCCTTGCCTACCGAGAAATTTAAAAATAGCCTGAACCTGGGCTATGGGAGGATTATTCAATGAAGAGGAGAATGAGATCAAGCGAAGATATTTACAGCAACTTGTTTACTTAAGCAAACAAATCTTACCCTGCTTCTTTCCTTTATCACAGCTCCCTAAATCAATATAGTGTGATATTAGACAAAGAAACATTTTATGAATAATCAGTGTTTACCTTTGTTAGCAAAAAAGAAAGTTCTCAAGAGTTGCCTGATATTTCTTGCATTCTGCATACACATACACTGACCTTTACAAAAAATACAAAAAAGCTTTTTTTTTTTCCATTTAATACAAGATTACCCAGCACACTGGGCGCAGCACACAGGGAATTTCGGAAAAGGGTGACAACTGGATTGCCGAATGTCAGTACATCCCTTGCCAATCCAAGTTGTGAGGAAATACAACCCCTGAAGGCCAGGGATGACCACGCAGGAGCCACAGTGTCGGAGGAGCTGTTAGGCATTAACTCTGCTGTGCAGCAGCGGTAACGGCCTTTGAATCCTAATGAAGTCGGAGTTTATGCCGAAAGGCAACTAAAGCGCAAAAGCAATGACAAGTAGGATGTGAATTTTATTACAAAACCTTATAGTTATTTTCACCTCCTTTCTAGCTAATTTAAATTAAGAAGCAGCCATAAAGGCTAATACACAAAGCCTAGCAGGGATGCTGTTGGAGTGGGTCCAGAAGAGGGCCACAAAGATCATCAGAAGGCTGGAGCACCTCTCCTGTGAGGACAGGCTGAGAGAGATGGGGTTGTTCAGCCTGGAGAAGAGAAGGCTCCAGGGAGACCTTATAGCAGCCTTCCAGTACCTAAAGGGAGCCTACAGGAAACATGGGGAGGGACCGCATCAGGGAGTGGAGCGATGGGACGAGGGGTAATGGTTTTAAACTGAAAGAGAGTAGATTTAGATGAGACATCAGGAAGAAATCCTTTGCTCTGAGGGTGGTGAGGCACTAGAACAGGTTGCCCAGAGAAGCTGTGGATGCCCCATCGCTGGAAGTGCTCAAGAGCAAGTCGGATGGGGCTTTAAACAACCTGATCTGGTGGGAGGTGTCCCTGCCCACAGCAGGGGCGTTGGAACTAGATAAATCTTTAAGGTCCTTTCCAACCTAAACCATTCTATGATTCACACAACAAATTTCAGTCCTTGAATGCACGTGGTCCCTGAAAACACACACAATGAATATTAGCCCTGGACGTGGCCCTCTTTTGTGCCTCGAGGGCTTTGCAGCATGTGCCTCCAAAGACCTGACACCACATAAACCCACAGCAGCTCGATGCACCCAACGGGGACATGGCGCCCTTGCCCTGGGCGGGCGGCTGAGGTGCCAGGGCCTGCAGCGGCAGCAGCACACATGGGGTATGGGCCCGGCGTGCGAGAGGAGAGAAGCTGCCCTTGTCCTCGGCGGACAAAAGATGCCACCTCACCCGGACCCGCGCTGAGGCGGGGATCCCCCTCACACGCTGCTGCGGCCCCCCAGAGCCCTCTCAGAACCGCCACGCCTGAAGCTGCCGCCATTCAGCCTTGTTCTCCCCCCCGTGAAGGCGGAGGGCGAGCACAGGCAAGGCAGGGAAGGAAAGCGGAGCTCCGGCAGTCAGCCGGGCGGCCGCAGCGCCTCCTCCTCAGCGCGGTGACAAGCTCGGGCGGGGCCCCGCTCCGCCTGCCCCGGCTAGCCGGGGGGGGCTCAGCCCGCCGCGAAGGGAGGAACGGCGGGGGCCGGGGCTCCTCAACGGGCGCTGGGGAGGCGGGCAGGGCCGGCCCCCACCGCTTACCCCGGGCCCGCTCCCGTTACTCACGGCTTTCCCGGCGATCCCCGAGGATGCGGCGAGCTCCGCCCGCGGGGTGTGCCGAGCCGCGGCGCGCCCTGAGGCGAGGTTACCGAGGGCGAAGCTCAGCGAGGAGCCGGGGAAAAGCCCTGAAGGGGCACAGGGGTTCTTGCCGGCGCCATGGAGAGGCGAGGGGAGCGCAAGCCCCGCCCGGGTGCCCGGGCCGTGCGGGGAGGGCGGCGGTAGCGGCGCCCCAGGGCGCGGGCGGAGGCGGCGGCGCCATGTTGCCGCGCACGGCCGCCGCCCCAGGGCATGGCAGCTGGGCCGGGCTCCTGCCGTGATCCGCCCGAAGAACCCATGGGCAATTTCTACCTCCTTCGCCACCCCTCCTGCCTGCCTGCCTGCACCGGGCTGGGCTCATCTTCCCCCGGGGGGTTGGGAGAATCCCGCCATGAGGTGGCTGCACACGAGGAGTGAGCAGTGTGGGCTGCCGGACATGGTGGGCATCTCACGGGGCTGGGGACAGCTGTCCGGCATGGAGGTCTCCTTGTGGGGCTGGCCTGGGTGGTGATGCGGCCCTGCGAGGGGTGAGATGGTGGGATTGAGCCTTCCACCAGCTCTGCCAGAGATTGGGACGGTTGGGTTCGCATGATTTGGTCCAGTCAAATAGCACGGGAAGCGTCTTTTCCCTGGTGGTTATTCCCTGACGGTGATATTTTGTGACAGGATTAAAAAGGAAATTTTTGTGACGTCCTCTCAAATCCGGCTCGGATCACCCATGGACAGAAATGCAGAGGGTCAGTGGCCTACGGGCAAAATCTGCTGGAAGCAACAGCCCTGCCGCATTTTTGGATGCAGGTCGGTAGCTTTTGGATTGTCACAGTTGGCCTTGCAAAGTTGCAGTGGTCCGAATGGGAGCTTCCAAGCCAAGGATCCGTCCCCAGCCCAGGGACCTTGAACAGCAGCGTTGCGGAAAATGAGAAATGAGGTCCATGGAGCACGGGGGCAGGTTCATGAACCGCAGTATGAGATAATGGAGGGCTGTTACCGTTATCTCAGCCCTTTGAAAACAATGCGACACCAGACCAAAACAACTGGGTTGGTTATGATACCAAAGGACCAATGTGGTGAGAAACAGTTCAGTCTGCAGAAACCCAAGGAGTAGTTTTTCAAGATGATAAACATCAAAGTAATCTTTTTCAAGTGAACCGTGTCACAGGCCAGGTACTTCCCATGTGGTTTGAAGGGAGAGTATTCGAGGCTGCGGGTATAGTCACAAGTGTCACATCACCACATCTTAGGGGTGATCTGGTCTTAACGCCTGGGCTTTGGAACAAAAGGAAGTTGAAAGCTGCATGACCTTAAATGAACAGTCCTGGGTGAGAGGTAATAGTTAATGGTACAGCTAAAGCAGTATTCATTTATTCCACTCTCTTTACCTACGTACATTATGCAAAACTTCCACATAATTTCAGCAGGTTTTAATCCATCACCCCTTTCTGATTCTCCCAGGTGACATCCTTACTGAATCAATGATAAATAGATTTGCCTTCTGGGGTTGCACATCCTTACAGAAATTTGAACAAATAGCCTGAATGGAACTGAATAAGTATCTGCATTTGTGATAATTTACTTTTTATGGACTAATAAAAAAAATACAAAGCTCCATTCTTAGAGCCTTATCCTGAGAAAGAGCACCCACACATCCTCAGGAGATCTCTTTTTAGGATCAGCACCAAGCTGCAGAATCGCTAGCTCCAGTAATAAAACTCCCACAGTGGCCAGTAATAGCACACGTTTCATCAACCATCATGTGTTTTTCCAGGGAGTGTCAACGTGTGATCCATTTCAAATGCCAAGTGTCTGCTGAAGCACATTTTGAGAAATCAAGCCAGCAAGTTGCGCTGAACCACATTACCATGGAAATATTCGCTGGGGAGGAAGGACACAAAAACAGTGACACTTGCTAGTCAGTTTAAGGACGTTACTGATAGTTGCGCGTACACCAAATATGGGGTGCCCACCCCAGGGATATTTACATCTTTTCAAGAAAAATTTTTGGGCACTAATCTTCAATCCACTTGAAAGACACAAGCCAGCATAGGAGGCTTCTCCTTAATTAGAAGAGACAGAAATGTAAGTCTGGGTATTAGCAAACAGTTTTTTGCATATGCAGCAATTTGAGGCTTCAAAGACTATTACAAAAACTGGCTGCAAACAGGAGACGTGTAGGGCTGAACACCCACCTTGCCCTTTCAGTCTTTGTGGAAATGCTCTTCAGGTGTACTGCACAGTCAAAACACAGCACACAGTTACTTCGTGACCGACTGGAATGCCAGCAGGGAGAACATTGCATCAGAGAAATACACGTGAGTGTGGTCTGCATTGGGATCTGTCTGCCACGCGCTCCATCTCCTGAGCTGAAGCATGAAGTGTGTCACTTCTGCATTAGGAGATCCTTCTGCATTACCCCTGCAGGAGAAGCTCCTCTTGCAGGAAAGAGCAGAAGGAGAAAAACAGAAACTTTTGCCTTTGGGACAAGCTGCTTTTGGTAACAGCACAAGATTTGGCTACCTTATTTAAATAATGAGACTGTCAACGTGAGAACTTCAGAGCCAGAACTTAAAAAATAAGTAATACACATAATAGGTGAGTAATAACACACACAAAAAAATAGCAGCCTGAAAGGAACAAACCCAGCACAATAGTTGTATGCTCTTATTTCACCTCTGTGTGAAATTCCTCAGGTGTAATATGAAGATAAGAAATCATTCAGCAGACCACCACAAGATGTCAGCATTGCAGAATGGTTATTCCTACCAGGTGCAGAACAGGTCTCTGCATCCTATAAGCGTTTGGCATTAGATTATTTTTTTTTTATGATGGCATAATATGGCCTTATTTTTTTCAAGCCTTGACACTAGGATGTAAGTCCAAAATTGGCTGCAAAGGGGAGTTTCTTAAATGGCTATATTTTTGGGTCTCTATCTTAAAAACTTTTCTAAATGCTTTCATGGTCTCAGTATTAACAGCACTACTAATGGTATATAATGCCTTGTAGCCATCAGTGAGGTGTTTCAGGCTGCATCCAGCCTGGCTAGAAAGCGCTTTCTGAAATTCAGCCTGTATATTGATGTGTCAGAGGTTGTCCAAAGCTCTCTGTTGCTGCACGCTAGGCTTTTTTAAAACCCTCACACTGGCTGGAGAAGGGTCTGCTGGCTTCAGTTCTGTGGAGGAAATGGAAATAAAGTGTGAAACTATTTTGAGCTTCCATTTAGCAAAGAAGGATATTTGGGGTAACAAATCTTTTTAAAGGTGTCCAGCAACATAAGCCAAATCACCAGCGAAAGAATGAACTTCTTTCTTCCCCCATTTCCTTTTGCAAGAATAAAAGATCTGAGGAGGCTTTTTTTGTTTGTTTCTTTCAAATCAGCTAACCAGCCTCATTTGTATTTCACATTAAAATTCATCTCCTGTTTTGGTGGGATGCTCTGTAGTTTTCCCCTGTACAATTCAGTCTTCCGAAACATTTCCTGTTGCAAACAACAGCTTTCTCGCTCTCCTGCTGGTAGGGCTGCCACCAGCCCTGCCACAGTGCCAGCAGCTAGTGACAGGCTTAGCCAACAGCAAGTGACTGTGTCCTGCTCAGGGGAGACCAGTGGGAGGGTGCAGTGAGCCAGGAGGGACCACGTGAGCGCAAAGCTGCCAGAAAGCTGTTCTGCTGCATTTTCCTACCCATTTATGTCAGCTTCTGTCCATTCAGTTCTTAATGGTGGTGATGGGAAGGTGGCATATTTAAACCATCTGAAAATTTTGCCCATGAGATGAGTTTGGCCCCTATTTAGAGGCTGGTTTGTTGTCAGCTTCAGCTCTGCTACCTTTAGGGACATATATGAGGAAAAAAGAGGTCACTAGTAAATCATTTAGTCCCTTGAAGGGACAACTGGAGAGTTGAGACACAGAAAGTGGCAGATGTGTTCAGTATAACCCAGTAAAGCCTGTTTGCTGTAACTCAGTCAGATCTTGATGACTCAAGTATTGATGTTGGCATGGGGGAAAATGGTGCTGTATCTGCCTTTCTGTAGCACACGTGTTGTGGCACAGGGCTCCCCTCTGCCACCGTAAAAGCTCTCTTATCCCCGCGATGACAGTGCTTAGGGTAGCTGTAACTTTTTAAAGATCTACCTATGAAAGCCTTGTGATTATTTGATGAATTTTCCCATGATTTTAAGAAAATAGTTAGAAAAGGAAGTCTAGAATCATGTCTAATAGACTGTGGTTACCCAAGGAGTCTTCTAGTGATGTTTCTAACAATAATATGGAGGACAGTTTGCATGAAGCTGCATGAACTAAGTGCTTCTAACTTTAAAGCGTATATTAGATGGCAGCCACAGAACTTTATTTCTTTTACAATAATGATAAATGAAGACTTAGGAATAGATAACGTTTCTTGCATGTCTCAAAAGTCTTTTTCCATAATAGTTTATTACGAACCATCTGGTCTCATTAATCTTTTATCATAAACCATCTGGCTGCTATATTGTTCAAGCTATTCAGTAGTAGGACCTCCTTCTAAATTAGACAAAAGGAGTGGTTATCAAACTATTGTGTAGGAGCCCCAAACATTTATGTAGGTCCTATATAAACAGTTATTTTAAAAGCATATTATTCCACATTAAACTACAAAAGTTTAAAAACTGTATCTGCAATTAAAACTGAAATGAAGCTTTTTCCCTATGCTTCTTAATTTTTCCTCTTTTTTCACATATTTGCTTCTCAGCCAGTTGGAACAGGACCTACAAATTCAAATAACGAACTGTATTAATAAATATTAGGATTTTTTTTTTCAATAAAACATTGCAAACAGAGGATACCTGTCACTGAGCCTCGACAAAAATGAGGCCCTTCATCTTTGTATCTCTGCACACACACACCTTTCAGACGGTAAGCGCTCTAGCAGGGTTCTTTAAAATATAACCGTACAGTGTGTGGCAGTATTTAAAGTCTAGTTGTAGAGTGCCTAGTACTATGGGCAGCTAGGTACAACTGCTGGTAAAAGATTACATATTATGCAGAGATTTAATAAATTGTACTTCCACTCATGATTGTTCTACTGTTACATTTTCAGATTGATAAAAAATGTGATGCTAAAATTAGTTCAGTTCATATTGTTATTTATAGACAATCTTAAAAGTTACAGTGAATGGAAGAACTAAGGAAAGCACATCTAAAGAATACCTAGAAAGTTTAGGACAAAATTAGCAAAACAAGAGGAGTTAAATGATCCGTGGAGAAGAGCCTGTGACTGAAGCTGCCTGCAGAGAGGAAAGTCGACTGTAAGGAACAATTTTCTTCGATCGGCTCCCCAGGTTTCACACAATTCCTCTTGCATCCTCTGAATGGATGTGCATGCACAAGCGCCCTCCATGACACTCGCTATCCGACTGCGGGGGCAAATGATTTGGGCAGAATTTTCCAAAGAACCTGCAGTATGCAACTGCAGTTCCTGGCAAGGCAGCAAACTGTTCAGGAGATATTGAAATTAATATTTCATCGAATAACACCAGATGCATGTTTTCATCTACTACAACATTTGTAGCAATAGCTTTATTATGATTTAAAACAAATTTTGTCTCTCCCTTTTGTTTTTTGTGCCTCCTTTGTTATATTTCTCAAATATTGTTTTGCAGCTCCTTAACCCCTATTCCCATTAGCTGGTAACTGTCAGCTCAATCTCTCTTTCAGAACTGACCAACACTGGAATTCTTGTTCCGATCTGAAAGGGTTTTTTCTGGAAGAACAAAGTAAATGCATTTTTTAAGTACCCGCAAAAGCAGAAATTGAGGATTTTGTTCAGAGATCTTTGGAGCAGGCCATGGCCCACACAAGTAGCAGATACATTGAGGAGAAGACCACAAACAGCGAAGAAGCCAGTGGCTACAGAGGGTCCTGAGGAGCTGCATTGTCACCACAGGGCGAGTCAGGGCTTCTGGGGCTCCCTGGGGTCTCTGCACCTTCTGCACTGGAGATGCACACCGCAAGGGAGGATGAAAGGAGAAAAAAAACCGCCCCATTCCGCACAGGGTTGATAACTCAGCCCTGGTGGGTACCAAGACTAAAGTTTCTTTTCAAGCCATTTCATTTTTCAGCTTGCCATTGCTTCCTCCTACTTTCAGCACGTGAAGGGTCTTTTCAGTGTCTTACAGACACTGCGGTAAGAACATACCTGGGTTTCCCCCATCAAAGGGAAGCAAGGTGAGAAGAACACAGTGCTTTTTGAAACAAGGAGCAAGGGCTGGCAAGCAGCTGAAAACTGCGTGGGCTGCCAATTGCACGGGAATTCCTTTTGTATTATGCAACAGCGTTGCCCCAAAAGACAGCAAGGTGCCATAAAGGGGGTGGTGTGGGTCAAAACAGACTGGTAGGTGTAAAAGGCTGCAGCTGTCCTTCTGAACAGAGGGGGAACCAGTACACAGCAGTGGTGTCCTGCAAATTTGTACAGGTGGTGGCCAGGGCTAGTGTCACACAACTCCAGATTATTGACACTGTTTGTTATACTGCAGTTACCCATAGAGATCGGGTCTTCACTACGCTGGAAAAAAGCCCCACGTATGAAGCAAAGTGCTGGCCTGTTCTCCTACAATTAAAAATTATTTAATTTGCTCTATCATATGATTGAAACTGGTGTCCTTGCTGCTTGCACTGCCCTTGTTTGTCTGAATGATGCATTGTTTTGGGTGATGCAAGTAACCTTGGGTGGGTGGCTTTCTTATTGCCAGTACTGCCCTCTTTGCAAATGGGAGACGGGAATGCACTTCCTTCTACAGAACTGGTCGCAGGCAGCTTGAGCTGGGGCTTATGCGGTTCTTCCGCAGTTACTGTCTGGCCTCACCAATGCCAGTACACCATGGTGTGAGCAATGCGATTTCTAAGAAAGAAGGAAGACCAGCTGTGTCCTGAGAGGAAGTGTTAGCGTGAAAGGAAACAATGAGCAACCGGTACTGGGAAAGCATGAACCGCAGTCGTTCTTTTGGCTTGGGCCTCGTGACTGCACACTTCAATACTGAGAATCTTATTTCAAGACTATGTATGTACTCTTTCCTCTCATTCCTTTCCCCCATTATTTCAAACAAACAATTCCTGTTGGTATCAAGACAAAAGCATTCACATGACTGCCAGCTTTAGGAAGCTTTGCAGCTAGATAAAATACAGTGCAGCTCCTACTGTGGCCTTTCTTGCGATGTGGTGCATCCAGATCTCTTTTCCAGTTTCTGATATTCACAAAAGGTGAGAATATAATATCTTTGAGTTCTCTACCCTCCATCAACTTTGACTGAAGTTTTACGCTGTCTCCAAGATGAAAGGGGACAGGTTAAGGATGGGCCAGGCTCACCATCCTGTGGTTACTAAAGAACTCAGAAACAGTCAAGCTTGCTCTAACTGACCTGCTTGCAGTTGTTCTCTCTCAGACAAAGTCCTCAGTAGAAGTTTTTCCCATGAAAAGACTTAAGAATTAGGTGCACTAGTTTTGAACTTCATAAGAAAATTGATTTTCCCATCCAAAAAACCTATAGAGCTATTACATAGCTCTAGTTGCTTTCACAAGATTTGTTTCACTGGCCGAAGCGCAAGCAACAAACAATGAATACAAGTAGGATGATCTCTTGACTTCACTCCATCTTCAGTCTGTCAGTGGCTGAGATGGTAACAAACCTAAGAGTAAACAAAACAGTAAATCTCTCTCAGCTATTAGACGGGTTCTCATCTATTGATAAATCTACATAATCTTCCTTGCTCTAGGCAGCAATCTAGGCATTGCAGACACATTCTCATAAAACCTAAGGAGGAAAGGAATTTTCAAGGCATGTACTGCAGTAATTCAAACTAGATTTACTGCAGCCCTTATCACGGCTGCTGCATCTTTTTTCAACACAAGTTCAAAAGTAAGAAATTTGTAATGTAGGAAAGCAATTTTTTTATTACAGAAATTTTAATAAAGAAAAACAATGTTAGCTAAGCAAGAAAACATATTTTCAAATTCTAACAGCTGGTCTTAGTAAAATAACAAGCGGAACATCAGCTTAAAAAATCCTCAAAGGGAAATAGTGCCCTAACACTTAGAGAAAGCCAATAATTCCTGAAGCCTACAAAATTACAGACAGAAACATCAGCTGATGTTCGTACACAACATCTTGTCTTCCAGGAATTTGTTATTGTTCCAAGAGCCTGTAAAAACTTAAATCAGTGAACCCACAGAGTCAATTTCTCAGTTAACTTAAGCCTCAATTATAGTCAGCTCAGTAGAGCAATGTTGATTTACCTCAAATGAGGGCTTACACATAGCAATTTCAAATATTTCCCTTGGTACAGAGTAAGCAAAGATACAAATTCAGAAGTATACAGCAGGATTTGGTATCTGACCAGCTTTTAACCCCATTTAAAAACTCAGAGTAACCCTACAAATTCTTACGCATCTCCTGCGCTAGTGAATGTCTAAGTTAAAAATCAACAAATTGCGCATGAAGAGCAATGTTTGCAAGTTGAAAGAAATGTAACAGAGGCACTAAAAAAAAAATAATAAAAGAAAATAAAAAGAAGCCAAGATGTGTCAGTTACTACGCAGCGCAAGCTTTGCTCAGCTGTCAGTGTTTTTCCTCACGCTGTGGTGGTTTGAATCATCTTGCAGTAAGCAAAATGACTTTAAAATAGACGTTACTGTAAATGAAGAGACAGCTGAGCTTAAACACAAATTGGATGCGAGGTCCATACGAGACAAGTTTACCTTACACTTCTGGAGGGGAGAGCAGCCTGTTTTGTCTGGGTAGCACTGGCCACACCTGGGTACTTGGCATGGTATTAGCCCCAGGGGCAATCACGGGGGATTCACCCCATACCCACTTCTCTGTAAGAGAAGTTCCTGCCACCCTCGGTGTTCATGATCAGGGCACCGATAATGAGGATCCCTTGCCATCTTCCTCTCCCTTTTATAATTATGAAAAAAACCACATTACTGCGTCTGTAAACTGCTCTTTTCCCAGCAACTTGGACTAAATGCTAGTTATTTCAGGTAACAATTAAAGCATATTAGATCTCTATGAAATTAATCGGCAGTGAAGTGATTCCCGCTGACACGATAAGTTCCAAAATTCTTCACCCAATACAGAACCAAAATGGCTGGATTTCAAAAAACAGGAGCTGATTCTCCCCACTATAAAAGCTGTTTTTCTTTTGGCCTCTATCCTTATTCTGCCATGTACAACAGCTGAGGTTATTTTGCATGGTAACAGAGTTATTGATCCAATTTTCCCAGCTCTTCCTGGAACCTCCATGCTCCCTCCCACCAAATCTTTGTACACACCGAGTCTGGGAAGTGCTGCAGAACTGGAATTACATGTTGGTCAGGAATTACACTCCCTGTACTCCCACATTTTTCAAGATCCTAATCCATCTGTATTGCTTCTTATGCGCATATGGTGGGACCGTGAGACGTAGTTGAGATCTGATTGGCAGAGCCATCCTGAATCACCATCTCTAAGGGAGAAAACACCACATCGATACCCTTTCCTTCCAGTTATTTATTTTATCCAGTAAAAGCTATGTTTCCTTGTTTTTAAAAGTTGTTTTATGGAGAACATGTGGTTTGTGGTTTCCACATTCACGCTGAAGCATAACATTTATGCTGCACATCTGTCTACTAAAACCTGCTTTTAAGAATCACCTTCCAGCTGTAAATGAATTCCATCAGCTTATCCCTTTCCCTGCCCCAGTGTCTGGCATAACAACCACGCGACAGTGCTGTACAGTGCGTGCAGGTAACTGGTAAACAACTGGAACATTGCACAACTACCGGACAGATTGTAAGAGCGATAAACAAAGCTTCTAGCAGATGGAAGCTCTTTCATACTTGCCATTTTGGAAAGTGTAAAAAGCACAGATCACTACAGCAGCTAGACTTATTTCAGCTGTCACTAACAACCTTTGAAGAAAGATGCTTATGACCCCTGGGAAAAAGTCAGGGTGCTCTATGGCCTTTTGCAAGTATGATTTATTAACATCCAACTAAATTGGTTACAGAGACAAAAATAATAAATCAAATTGCGCATCAAGGTGCTCCAACATTGTTACAAATTTTTGGAGTAAGTGAAGCAGAAAACAGGAATGATCCTGACTACAGAAAGTTTTCTCAGAAATCTGAAAGTCAGTGATAATTCTAACACATAAGATACCTTTCTTCATTCTGAAATCACTAATGCCCTATCAAAACAAACAACAAATTCAGCATTTAGTAGCTTTGCGTATGTAATACCTCATACACATGGTATGTTTTTCCGAGACCGGAACTAGTAAAATACTGTTAACATAAATACAAGACTGCCTGAATCTCAGGGATACCACCCGTCTCAAAGGTGCGGAGCTGAAGGAGCTCATCATCCCTTGTGGATCGACCTACCAAACATTCCCATGAGCTTTAATACAGTTTTGTTTTATACAACAAAAGCACCAAATCCACAATTTATATAAAAAAAGAACTGCTTAAAATAATTTTTTAACATATGGCAACTATTTATCTGGAAAATTTCTCTTATTGCTTTCAAAAGCTGCAGCAAGAACAGTCTCTAAGCACTGAGCAGTACAATAATACATTTGGTGATAAGTTACAGCATTTGCTAAGTTTCAACAGATAAGCCAGATAACATGTGCAGTTTCTTATGAACCCACAGCTGCTGGAGTAAGTTGCACCCACCAGTAGCTAGAAAATAGAAAGGATGAGTTAGTGAATACTGTGAATTTTATTTATAGTAGGCATAATCCATGAATGAAAACATGCTCAACCAAAAAAAAACCCTTTCCATTTTAACTTCACTCCTTTGAATAGCACCATCTGACTCTAGCCCTTGCAAGATGTATTCAGTTATGGGGAGAAGTTGGATTTCATCCTTCTCTCTATTATATATGCACCGTGGGACAAGTTTTGCACTCCTCTTCAGCTTGCCCCCTCTGTATGAGTTGCACACAAAAAAAAATAAAGCTGTACTGAACAAAATAAGATATGCTGAAAATTTCCTCCTCTGCAAAGCTGGTCACCTAGAGAGATGACAGAAGAGATTTACACAAAAGCAGATGCAAGGACATTAATTAGGCGTATGCTGAGCAGATGTACCTGCACATTTCCATAGCGTGCTACCCTTACCAGGTCTGACTCCAGAGCGCAGGTGGGAAGAAAGTCTTGTGCACAGTCAAGGAAAAGATACAGAAGTAGGGCACAATGTTTACGGGGAAAGTTGTTAATGACAGTTTTTAGGCATGATTTGTCGTTTAAAAGCTTGTTAGAATTGACTGCTTTCCTATTTTTCTGACTTTTTTCTTTTAATAGAGAAAAATGGGACACTGAATCAGGATTTTTAGATATAAGGGGCCACATAGAAAACCTAAAGAGGACTGTAAACAGCTGAGGGAAAGCGAGGGTGAAGAGGGTCTAGGGCATGAGAAGGGGTGAGGTTTTTGTTAGGTTGGTTTTTGGGTTTTGTTTGGGTTTTGTTTTTGAGACCAGCACTGGACCTTTGTCCAACCTGAAAGCTGTCCCTGGTTGTACGTTCTGGCCCCATGAATCTGTGTTCCTTTCTGTACAGCGATCTGGCTTCAATACTTAACTGCCAAATAATAAGGTGACCGTGTTTGCAGCCATCACCCCCTCCAGGGGCCAGGTTTTAAAAGAAAGCAGCTATCCTACTTCCAGTCCCTTCAAAGAAAACTTCCTGGTGGAAGAACAGACCTCTGGGATGTTTCCTTCTCAAAATTTTGGCTGTTTTCGCTCTTCCTTCGATGCATCTAATTTTCCAAGCTCTGTATAAAGAACTTAAGTACTTCACTGGATCTGTATTTCAAAAAGCATCTAAAAGAAGTAAATCAGTGCTGGCAAATGAACACATAAAGCATATCCAAGGGAGCAGAGATTCAGAGGAATGCAATGCTTACTGGTGCTCTCCAGTTCCACTCGGTCTAGAGGGCCCTTTATGCTACTACCAAGAGTGGCCTCCTAAACAAGCTACGCTGTTTCACAATCACAAACTTAACACTGTACCAAAACCAGAACCTAAGTGTCAAGTCTGCAAATCTGGAAGTAGAGCTGTGCGTTTCTGTTCCTATGAACACTATTTGCCTGGATTTTTTTTTCTTTCTTTGCTGCTTAATTTGAAAACCGAGACAGTGTTTTAACACCCCACGGCCTGAGCTGCTCCGTCGTCTTGACCTAAGTTTTTAGCGGGGTACACAAAGAAAGGCAGTGCTAGATAAGTGTTCTCAAACTGCCCTCCAAAATAAAATTAAGTAATGCTTATAAAAGACCTGTAACAGCAAGCAACGTTCCTCAGGAAATTTTAAGACCGATCCATTGAGCTGAACAGCTTGGGGATCACTGCTGCATATGAAAGGAAGCAGTATGTTGCCCGATACCTTCTTTTTACCATTCAGGGTAGAAATAGGGGAAAAAAAAGTTCCTCAATGTCAGTTATTAAAAACAAGAGCTGTCTTATATTGCAGAAAGCTAATATAAGTTTTGCACCCATTAATACGTCTGAAGTTTTGGGGAAGAAAGTTACCAAAATTTCATATTTTACCAAGAATAACTGTATAGAGTATATTAAGGTTTGTGAATTATGAATATATTTTTATGCAGAAATACAGAGAAGTAACATCAAGACAATTTTCTTCTACTTCTTAATACACAGTCACAGGAGTTTAACAACTAAACCCAATTGTTTCATACAAAATTAAGCAGGGATAACTATACTGCAGTTGGAAACACGGTGTCAGAGGATCATTCACAACTGGTTACGTGGTGTTTGCAGATGTGTATTACAGATTTACAAAAGGAGCTATTGTGCAATGATTTTGCTTCATGTATTGAAGAAATGCCCTGGATTATTCTCAGGCATTATTTTTCTGGAGATAGTAAAATTCTGAAGTTTCCCTTCTTGATATGGGAATTTTGCTGAAGAAAATTTTATATAAGGCACCACTCAGCCTAATGCTTCCTGTTATTCATCAAATGTATTTTTGACATTTTAGACTGTAAGATACAAGGCAACACTGCCAGTCTGATTTCTCAAAAATCATGACTCAAACACCCAATATGAGAGTAGTTGAGTTTAACACCTGCTGATTTTAATGTGTTACAATTCTTAAACTTTGCCTTTTGGGCCTCTGATCCTTTAACTTCAGATGCTATCAACTATTAGGTCATATACAAAGTATGGAGAAATCCCCTCCATACATAGAAAATACAAACCCAGCAATCAGATCAGACAGTAACGACAGTAGCTGCCAAATATGATGATGAGCAGGTTTAATGCATCCTCCACAAATTTTTCTCCCTTTCTTAAAAACTTTTTTTTTCTATTTCCCCTACCCTCTTTTGTTGTTAAATGAATGTTATTTTTAGTATAAATGGTAATTACTAACAGCAAGGATAATTACAAATATCAACTCATTTTTGTGCCAAGTGCTGACTGTCAATACAAGAATAAAATGCCGGGAAGGGAACAAGCCATGAAGAGATCCTCACTTTCCTTGAAAAGCCAAACAGCCCCCAAAGGTTAAGATCTCCTTTGACATCAAAGCCCAGATTTTGTCTTCATATTGACGTGAACCTTGCCTTATTGTAAGCTGCTGGCATAGTAGTCCAGTCTTTAAAAGATGTATTAAATAGGAAGAATTATGCTAACTTCTTTGGTAATAAATTACAGTGAGGCAGAGTTCCTGGGCAAAGTGAAGAAGGTTGAAAGAGCAATTCCTCTGCCTCGAAGACAATGGGACTTCAAGGTAACAGAAAGCAAAATTCAAATATACATCTAATCCGACATCAGTGATTTGGTTTAAAATGGAAGCATTCACAGTATTTCCTTCATGTTACATATAAGACATTGTCCATTTTTAATGGGTTTTCTTCAGAACAATGCAGCACACAGTAAAGCGCAAACTTTTCTAAGCTACTAGTGCCCCTAGGAGTCTCCCTTATCCATGCCCTCTCCGACTGGTCCAGTCATCAGCCAGTTAAACATGCCAACAACATTTGGGTTTATTTTGTGTCATTAAAGTGGCATGTAAGAAAAAGAAGCGGGGGGTGGGGGGTGAGGGTTGACAGGATATAGATCTGAACTTGGAAACTGCGTTGTTGCCAGAGTCACAGACACATAGAACAGATTTGAATCATGGGTCAGGCTGGAGTTGCAGATAGGTAGGAATGAAAGTTATTCTGTTAATGCCTGTGCCATTGTGGTTTGATGGAAAAACCAAAAAATACTGCCTGTCTCTATAATCTTCATTCAAAAGTGCGACTTCTGCTACATTTGTTTCCTGCTAAATTTCTGACCTATAGTTTAGTAGTTTCACAAATCTAGCCGTACGTATAAAATTACAGGAAAGAGATGCAATTGATTTAGTGCAAGACACTTGAATATTTATCTGAACGTAACAAACAAACAGAGGAAGATCAAAGACTCCATACACTTCTCCATAAGGCAGATGGTCATTTTTTAAATATAAGATCTTAAATATGCTGTTTATTTCTTAAGAGGTAGAAAATATCAAAATACTAAGAAAAAATTTCTAGCTTAAAACAATCAGTTTGCTTACCTTTTAAAAAGTCTTACTGTTGCAATTTTTAGGTTAATAAAAACAAATGAAGCTATGGAAGCACAGGATTTCGTGCTCTGTATAGATTTTACTTACTGGAAAAAGAGAGAGCTTCTCCATCTAGTCAGTGCTCAAGCATTATGTACAAAGGATTTCCTCCTCTTGCCCTGTTGGGGGCTATAAAATCTGAAGATTCCCAGTGGAAAATTTTGGCGAATCCTGAATTTCTAGCACTACATTTAGCCGGGTAGAGTTTATGTATAAGGCAGTAGAACCACTGATGTAAGCTCAGAACCACCTCTTCCATAATGCTAAGAAGAAAGCTAATAGAAACAAAAGCTTATTTAAATCATTTCTACAGGCAGGAAAGGATCATACTCAGATTCCAGCACCAGCTGATAATCTGTTTTAGCAATTTATACCAGCCCAAAACCAGCTGAACTACTCATTGAACTGTGGAAGCCTACTTACAGTTTGAGTTACTAAGGCTTGCCCTCTGATTCCTCGGCACAGCTAGGAGATGCTGATGCTACTGTCTCCAATGCAATTCAATAAGGCATAAGTTAATTCAGAACTGACATTATTACACATTGGAAAAGTAGTGTAAAAGCTCCTCTTTTGCCTCTCGCTGTTAACATTCATCACTATTTATTAAATATTTTATAAAAAGAAGTTAGGGTATTTATACATTCAAACAATCACTGCAATAATCAGAGTAAAGAAAACAAATGAATTATCAGATTCTAAATTAAGCACAATTCCGGAGATATGCACACTTACACACATACACACGGCCCACACATATATTATATGTGTGTGTGTATATATATATAGATGTATATATATAGATATATTTTATATATACTTCATTTACATCAGATCTGAGAATATAGCACAGAATATCTTCAGCTGGCTCCTCTTTCACCAGAGGACAGGATTGTCCAGTTTGGAAAAACCAGGTTCTTTTCTAAGGTCCATGTAGGTTCCATTGCTCACCCAGGAGTCATCGTTGGATTTCCTATCAAAGATTAAAACAAATGCCTTAAATGTAAAGCTTATATTTTCCATACGTATGCTGTGTAATGCAATGTAGCACTATGCACAGATACCCAATCCAGCCCATGAACCGGGCACCTTCAAACAAGGCGATACAGCTCGGGGAGTGGAACTGGTATGTTTGCACTGGGCTTCGGAGACGCACCTCAGCAGCCTCGTGTTCAGCTGAGATCAACACTCTTTATTTCACTGTCACATGCCAGTGCTTAGCACTTAAAACTACAGCCCAGGCTTATTTTCGTGGTCTCAAAGGCAGCTTTGAGTGGAATGTGGAAACTTTCCTTTTACGTCTCCAAAGATGGCTCACCACGGTTATTACATAAAGAGAGCCTGTAGCTCTCAGTCAAGAGGTGAGACTCATTGCACTCGATCCTGTGCCTCTGCTTTTAATCTAGCGTACAACATTTTTGGCACAGCAGCAAATTATTCTTTTAAGTAAATCAAGGCTTGTGATTTGTTAAAGAGAGAAATCACTATTGAAAAGCCAAATGCATAATTCATATCTACTCTAACACTGGGTAACGCTTTTGCTATATAGTAATTAATTTTTTTATTCTGTTATTTAAATCTACAGCACGAATCTCAGTTTTCAAATCCTCATTGTGAGGATTCAAATCCTCATCAGCATTCACATTCCTCCTTGTGAATATACAGTTACAAAGTATTAGACTTTTTCTCTATCCTGTCTTTTTAGCCTGCTGGAAGCAACACTTGCTTCTCTTCGGCTGGCGTGATCGACATGTGATGAGTTAGCTCACCAGCTCCTTCTACAAGTAGTGGTCTGAGGCATTTCCTTTTTGCACCTATTTTAAACTTTTCTGTGCTCATCAGAAACACAGTATCTATCGATCCAGAAAAAAAATTAGGATCCCAGATCTGTTAACTGTGATACATAGGCCCATACAACATTCACCTTGGCTCCAGCTCTCTCATTGCCAGAGAACAGAGGAGCTGGAGGGGAAAAGGCCATGTCCTCACTAGCATTCTTTTTTGTCTTTTGATGGCTGAAGTCTCCCATTAATTGATTTACAACAGGAAGAAATGAAGTGCCCTCTGAATCATAATTGTCTCCCTATCATATAGGGGAAACACGTTCAAAAATAGCCCTGGAAATGAAAGTCTCCAAATCTGCACGCTTCTGCACAAGGCAATCCCACTGAATTCAACAGAAGTTCAGCAGAGGTAATTAAGCTAAAGCCAGCTACTTCACCTTGCCTGAAAGAATCAAAGATGCTACATTCACTCAAGCAAATTCAAACGTAGACTATCAATCACCATCAAGGCAAAAAAAATTAGAATTTCAGGGATGCACTAATGAAAAAGCAATATATAATTCTGAGTTTTAACTATGTCTTGAGTGTTCTACATTGACAAAGTACAAAAATCAAGAATATAAAAGAAACCTGGAAAATACTGGATTCTGCTCTATGGCGGTTTAGAATCAGAATTATAATAAGAATTTCAATGAATTACATTATACGCTAATTATTATATAGTACCTGAAAAATCTAGGCTGATGCTCTAGATTGTTTTCTTCCAGCACCTTCCGTCGTTCTCTCTGTAGCTGCTCGATCCTCTGCTTTTGCATTTCAGCTCCTTCAATATTCCCTTCTTCTAGAAACCTGTAGCACCATCAGTGATAAAAGACACAATTGGTGCTCCTGTACCCCATCTTTGACAGGTCCTGTAGAACTCCAGAATCTAATTTTTACAGCAGGCAGTTCACAGTGTTTGAAAGGTAAACAGCTACATCTGCAGACAACAGCACTATCAAAAAGTACTTAAGGAAAAGTGACTCTCATTACAAGCTCAGAATCATTGTTACATTATATTCTTTCCCTTGGAAGTTATCAACAGTAGGAATTCCACCGCAGAAAGACATTTCAAGTATCTCAGTTTTTGGTTACTCAAACACAGTATGCTCAACATCAAGTACCTGAAGTACTGAAGTTTTAACATCTTTGGAAAAGCAGTTATCTAGACACATGCAAGAGCCAATTTTAGGAAACTCTGGTCCATAATGACTAGACCATCTCTTGATAAGTGATTAAAATGCCTTTTTCAGGTGCACGTTAACGTAGAAATAGAAACACACTGCAAGTATCTACACAAAATTGTCTGAGCTTAGGGTAAAGTGAGTGTACAGAAGATTAAGAGCTATTTGAGGAAGATATTTAAGAGTTAAAACTTCTTACCTTTGGTCCGGCCTAAAACGTGTATCAGTGGATGGGAGTAACGACCTAGTTTGCAGATCCAGTTCATTTAACTCCAGTGCAAATTGAGTAAATCCATACCACTGTTCATAATCTTTAGGCATCGGATCTACAGAAGAAGAGAACATTCAGAATTCCCATTAAATCCTATTATCTTTAGAAGGAAAATTCCAAGCTCCCCTCAGTCCTTTGTTCATCTCTGAACCATGCTCTCAGTTCTGGGGAATTAAGAGGTTTTTAATAATGTGACAAAAGAGAACATCCCCCTTGATAATTGCACTACAACAAAATAGGCTTCTGTTCTCTCAGCTGAATAAGAGCACAACTGTGAGAAGGTGGTGGTATTATCATAGTGCTTTTTCCAACTACAGTAGACAAAACTCCATGAGTTTGGGAGAAGTTCATATATGGCTGTCATTACAGAATTGAGCTTTGTGGGCTATCCTCTAGTGTTTAATACCTGAAATACACAACACTCTTCTACACAAAAAGTAGCGGGCATTGTTCCTTTTTTTTCTTCTCTTCCTTTTGGAGTCCTCAATACCCACTTCATACCCAAATATGAAAGTAGGGGGCAACAGAGAAAATGCAGGAAACCATGGGATTAAGTTTTCCATATTATTTAAGTTAAACGATGTATTCTTCTAGTCTAAATTTTAAATGCTTGACAAAAATCTCATATTCCAGATAGGAATACCAAGAAGTTGGGGCCTAATAAAGAGATAAAAACAGTAAGCTTATTCTCAAGCAGACGTTAAGTTCTGTACTTCAGCCATTCTGATCACTAACTTGCTCTCCATATGCAGTTTGAAGATGAAGTTGTCCCACAGTATAAACTTTCATGCCACTTCCCAAAGAGTCGATGCACAACTTTCCCGGCTTTATCCATGACACTGCCTTCAATCTCATGTGCATTTGGATTCCAATACTTTGCCTAGAATTAGAAGAAACAAGGGGAAAAAAAGGTGCATAAGAGATCAAGTGTGAGTGATTTTGCCACATCAGTAGCACCGTGCTGTAGAGTGGTTTTCTGAAATGAAACCTATTCGTTTAGGTGTGCATTACAATATCATATGCAAACAACTGCTGTTAGTACTATTAATCAGCTTATTAAAATACTAGCATTGAGAATTGTATTTATTTTGTTTGTCTTTTTTCAGGGCAGTACTGGGTGAAGCATAGCTGATCTTGAATTTAGCCCAATGACAAGTAAGACCGACTCCCACCTTAGTTATCTACATCTTCCCCGAATTTGAAGAAGAGGAAGAGAAGGAACTGACACAGTAATCTCCACTTTAGACAATTTACAATACCAAAGGTGTAAGGTTTGCAGGCTCTCAATCTTTAAAATTTGAACTCTAAACATCCATTGCAACTCTGCAAATACATTACAGTACTTTCAAATAAGTATTTGGGAAAAAAAATCACCCCCATGCTTCTTAGAAACCACAAAGAATTCAGGAAAACAAATAAGAAAAGGAAGCTTTCCTTCTGCTGCTGAGCATGCCATGCTGCATAAGTATGCTGAAGTACTTAGCTTGTATCTATATGGTCTGTTCCTATGTAAAACACAGCCTTTCTTCAGCAATCAGATGCAGAATGTGCAGGTTAAGGCAAATCTCCTAGTATGCTTTGCAAAACTATTTCTCAGGTTATAAATTTTGGCATCATTTTAGGTTTTCATTGATTTTGCCTTACTAGGAAGAAGTAATTTATTGCCAAAACCTAATTTTAATTTCAGTTATAAGGGCATATCCTGAGAAAGTCATATCTTGATGCCTTGTACTGAAGCAAAAGCTTTGAGTAACACCACAGCCTCTCACTTAAGCTCCTCCGAGTACCTGCAAAGGGCTAGAAAAGAGCACTGGGTGAAGCACCCCACGTAAGCACTGGTTCTACAATTGCTGAATGAATGTCATCACAGCACATGACAATACGTTAATAGAAGGTATGTGGTAAACCACCTTATGCCTACCTCTCTCATCAAACACAGAGTAGGTTTTTTGTCCACCTGTTGTGGATGCCCCATCCCTGGAGGTGTTCAAGGCCAGGCTGGATGGGGCTTTGAGCAGCCTGGTCTAGTGGGAGGTGTCCCTGCCCATGGCAGGGGGGTTGGAACTAGATGGTCTTCAGGGTCCCTTCCAACTGTAACCATTCTATGATTCTGTGATCACATTTCTTCCTTTCCTTTCCCCATACTTTTCTGCATGTCAAGTGAAATCACCTGAGAAAGCTGTTGCTTCTCTTTCTCGTCTGGCTCTACCTAGTGAGTGGTAGTTTCTTCAGAGTTACAAGTTTCTCAAAGAATCACAGGTAATTACAGCAGAACTACAGGAAAAAAACTGCTGGTAAGCAGCTGTACTGAGCTCCAGCAGAGACCGTCCACCCACCGATGTGTCTGTTAGAAAAGGCATTGCCGACATTGCTGTGGTTACCTTTATGAAAGTCAGTTTGCAGTGGCAAGTGTCATCGTTAAGATTTTTGATGATGATCTCTCCATAGTGTTCAATCCATCTTTGCCCACTTAAGATGTTATGGATACAAGATGTCACCTTGTTCCATGCAAAATGATCTCTAAAACTGTAAGAAAAATACACACAAGAAAAATCTCATGCGATGTTCAAACAAGCTGATAAACTTGTGAAAAAAAAATTGCACAGAGCTTGATTAGGAAAACCCCACAAAACATTTTTTTTTTTCTCAAAAACAAACCGTATGACAACAATCCTGTCTCTCAGAAAACCCTTTTCACTTCTGCTGTAAACTTTGGTCTTGAACTCAGTTTTCTCTCAATTTACTTGCCCCTATTTACCAGTTTTAAGTTTCCAAAAGTAATCATTCTAATATCGTCTACTGCCGAAATGCCCATTTCACAGCTTGTAACACAGTGACAGCTGACAACACAAGGACGTGGGCCACCAGAGTCATCGGAAGGCTTGTTGAGTGGAACAGCTTGGCTCAGGCTCTCAGGGCTGAGCCTATGTGTGTATTTCAGGCAAGAGCAAAAGTTCTCACCCGGTAGTTCAAGATGCAGTTGCACATCAGAAGACAGCAGCCCGGGGGAGATGAAAAATACCAATAGGTAATACAACATTTTACCTTTTATTAAAGAAGTATATGTTCTTACAAAACACCTTCATAAAACTTCAAGAAAAGGAAAATCTCATGAAGACATATATTCTACAATTTGTTCTGGATATTGATAGCCAAGTTGCTACTGGTAAGGTAAAGGGTAAACTTGCAAAGCACCAGTTTCACTAAGGCACCTGCCTCACACACATCCCATGAGAATATTAGCATCTTTCCTTCCCTCCCCTTAATCACTTGCTTTTACTTGGTGCTTTCTAAGAGGAGGCACAAGGACAATTTTTACAGACTGGCAGATATGCAGCCAATTTACCCCACAGTAACTTGTTTTCCTGCCCCTACCTGCAGGTCACATGCTCTATTACGCATGCTAAAAACACTGTATTTGCTCCAGAAAAAAACTTAATACTAATGCTTCACTTTTGCCTACAGGCTCAGTACGTTTTTTGTACCCAATTCTATATCAGATACACAGGGATACAAGCAAGCACGTGGAGATGACACATGAATCAGGTTATTTTCCACTTCATCAGCCCACCATGGGCCCTAATCCATTAATTACCTTGTCTCTGAACCCTCACTCACATCCTAAAGATCTTTCACTCCACAGCTTAGGCTAGCCACTATGAACACGACATGTTTTATACATTACCTTTTGGATACTATCTTACTATATCACAATTCTACGCACTTAAAAGAAAAAGGCATGCTTAGTCGCTTAGCCTGATAAGTACTAGGTTCTTGGGTTATTTTTCTTTTTTTCAGATGACAGAATAATTAATTTTGTAGACTCTCTTTGGAAAACAGATTTAATTGGAATACTACTCAACCTTTAGACCTCTGGTTCTGCAAACACAATGGATATAGGCCAAATTTTAAAGGATTTTAATTGTTGATATATAATGAGCTCTCTGACAAGCCAGCATAGGAACACTGCAGATTTCTACTGAAAAAAATAAAAATTAAACTATACTCAATGCTTCATCTCCATGGCTGCTTACTTCCTTGGATAATAAACATCAGAGATGCAACTGGTTCTGTTTATCACTTCCAATAATTATTTATGCAGTGATGATAGCTATTTAGCTTCACCTACAGACCAAGGCCACACGGAGTGAGGGTTTGTACAAATATAGGTACAAAAGACAGCAGCCACAACACCTGCTCCCCCAAACCTTGAATACAAGCAAAAGAATTCATAGCTTCCTCTACCATGCAGTTTCTCCCTTTGAGTTAAATTGCGTGAACCTTGAAATTCAACTGAAGTATGAAAATACCAACTGTGCTTTTTTCAAGATACACAGCAATGATGTTTATTTCATCTTTTGGTTTTTGTAACCCTGGTTTATGCTTCTGGTTTTGGCTTGTTTGTGTTTGTTTTTTCCTTCCCCCCCTTAAACTAAATCGTAATCACCAATTCTTCCAAAGGTCTAATAAGGCACAGCACAGCTTGTTCTCATCTGGATAAATGATAAATGTGGCTCCAGCGTGTGCAAGCACGTCTGTGCCTGTGTGTGAACAGCAATGCACGAGTGCAGCACTTACGCTGGAAGAGTTACGTGTGTTGTACCGACTGGAACAATTTCCATGGACTTGCCCCAGAATTTGTTTTTCCATCTTACATCTGAAACAGGAAGAGGAAAAAAAAAAGGACAGGCTTAGTCATAAGCATGGGTGAATCATTGTATTTCTGGGTTCTGTTTTATTTTCCAGAAATTAAAAATAACAAAGTGCAGCAAAATAATAATGTTCAAAGAATTCTGTGGTTCTTAGAACGTGGTTTTGTTTGACTTTTTTTTTTTTTTTCATTACATTATTGGTTATCTAAATAGCAAAGTAACAGGTTTAAAAGTCCTCTCTCAAAAACTTTTTCAAAAGAGTAATTTGAATAAGCTATAGACAGCATATATTTATCTGCAATTCAGTTGCTAGTGAATGAATGCACACATTTCCAAAAACAAAAGCATGATTTCAAATACAAAAATATAGCAACTAAGAACATTCACAGTGGAAAAGCAAAAGAATGTTTCAAAAGGCACAAAATTGCAGAGGGATTTAGTTCCAGCTTCCTCTGTAAGTTTAACTGGCCTTTTAAAATCTTGTCTGAATCACAGAAAGACACATCCGAGTCCCACGTCATTTCTCAAAAAAAAGACGTCAAATCTCAATGCAAATTTAGCCAAATTTATCGAGCAAAAACACCTGGAAGAGAAAGAAACATGGACAGAGAAGCATGGCAGAAGGAGTATAGGTTTAAATTAGGCTCAATAATCAGGCAGTAACTTTCATAGTGACTTCAGAGTGCAGGGAATGGTATCCTTGCTGTATTAGACACTAGGAACGCCATTCCCTGCCCCATCTGAAAAAGGGAAAAAATCCTCTCTAGTCTCAAAAAGATGCTAGTACTAACACAAGGAAACCAAAACACCGTTTCCTGTGCAACTGTGGGGGGAAGCTGTTAATGCTGACTGTGAGATAGATGCTCAAACCATAGTTAGGAAATTACATCTCTCCTGAGTATATATATTCAAGCGATAGGACTGAGCCACACCAAGCTGCCTACCATTGCAAAGGCCGGAATGGGACATAGAGCAGAATTCCTCACGAAAAAAGCAACCCTTTCCTTATCACTTGACAAAAGGACCTTTGGGGTTTTTTAATTTTTGAAGTTTGATGCTGGGCTGTTTTGATTCCTATACTGCACAATAAGAGGTCCAAAACTACCTTGACTATTATGGTGTTAAGCTGAATTCTGTACTAGCTTTCTCTCTTCTGCAGTGGGATGGGAAAAAAAGGGCAAAGGCACACCCTGCTGAGTTTAACAGTTAAATTGTATTATCAGACTGTGTTATGTTTTATGTTCACATAAATGCCACAGCTGTCCCACAGAGATCAGTACATGGGAAATATCTTGGGAACCAATGTGTAACTTGATCATGCAACATTTTTAGGGCAACTAAGAAAAGCGAAGTTTTATTTTCAAAGCTATGCTCAGACTAATTCAGGCACAGATGCTGTAATAGCTGGAACTTTCTATTCTGCCTTTCCATTGTTCATGTGTCCACACTCCTTTGCAAAAGCAGAGTCAGCTTCACAAGTCAGGGAAAATTATTTCCAAAATAACTGTCCCTGTCAGAAGCCAGTCTTCTGGCTCACTAACGATGATCAAGAGATTTCTTGATGTTGAAACAGATGAACGAAGGTCAGCGTCTGGTGGGATGACAGCACTACTCTGGCAATGTGGCTGAGGACTGTCTCCTTTTCGGCTGAGGAGATAATATGGTAACTGAAAAGATCTTTGCACACAGAAAGAACTTACCTCATTGACAAGCAAGCTTTATGATTAACTTGATGTTAATCTTTCCACGTAAGTCAATACAGCCCCATAACAAGAGGCCACAGCATTTACAATCTGAGTTTGCATTGGAAAGAAATCATTGCCTAGATCTCCCAAAAGCTCAACTAGCCACATTTAAAAACAAAACAAAACCAAACCCCAAAATCCTGCGGTACCCTGACTGAGACTCCTGCGCTAATCAAGACCAAATCCTAGACCCTTTCTCATTGATCAGGTTCTCAGCTGTCATGTTTACAGAAGAGCTTTGTTCTCTAAATGCAAGTGTTAAAACAGTTGAGTGACAGCTGTTGTCAAAATCTGTTAAACAAATCAGTCTCATCGGTTTTTATTAGGACAGGTTGCTACCCAGTCTTATTTATATAGAATTCAGTAACTGAATAAATTTTTGGTGATCTCTGATTTTTGGCTAAGAACAAAAGGACTCTTGTCCCTGAATTTGTTAACAAAGCAAAGAATTATATTGAATAACGAAACTCAGACTAATGACAGAGTTCAAATTTCTGTTCAGTATGGCTCCATCCGTAATAACTATAATCAAGTCAGCAGAGTCAATCATAACAGAATTAAAGGTTATAATGCGGCTACATTGTGAATTGAGAAACTGCTGCATGAAGGATTTTAACTGAGTTAAAAGGCACAGTTATGTTCTGTGTACGCTCCAAAAATATCTAACCACGCAGGTACTGTGACTGGCTGACAACTTCACCAGCGTTACACAGCAAACAAAGCTCCAAAAGAGGTTTTATGGAAACACAACATTAGTAGTCAAATAGCACGAAATCTTACATACTGTAATAACACCAGCAGAGAAAGACATGGAAAATATATTTATCCTTGCTGTTATGCTCATTTTTGGAATTTTTTCTCTACACAGGTTTACAAGATCTGACAAGGCTCAGGGTTTAACTTGCGGTTTTTCAAGCTGTGTTCTAGCTTGTTTGTTTTACAAATAGCTTGAGGGACAAATCTTCTTTACTAAAGAACCCCCCTCCCCAGAACAAGCCTGATTTTAAAGGAATGCAGGTATTTGTACATGAAAAGAATAATCAATTAAAAACAAACCTTGAAAATTTTATAATGGCAGAACATCCCAGTAAGAAGCACGCAAGTACAGGATAGCATTTCTTAAAGACATTCCAACACAATTTAAGCAGGGGATTTCACCTTTTCCCAATTTCAGATATTTCATGTTAGACATACAATGAATATATTATGAACACTGTAAAAGTAAATGATTGACTGAAGAGTTACCTTGCCAAAAAGCAAAATTCACAGATTCAGCATGGCATGCAGAAATAGGTGGATGGTGACTGACCTAATAGCAAGACATGAAAAGAGGGGGGAAAAAAAAAAGAAAAGGACATATTAACACTTGAACAGTCATTTTGGTTTGGGTTCTTTTTTTTTTTTTTCCTCCTTCATTTTTCGGAGAGGGTGGTGAGGCACTAGAACAGGTTGCCCAGAGAAGCTGTGGATGCCCCATCCTGGAAGTGTTCAAGGCCAGGCTGGATGGGGCTTTGAGCAGCCTGGTCTAGTGGGAGGTGTCCCTGCCCATGGCAGGGGGCTGGAACTAGATGGTCTTTAAGCTCCCTTCCAACCTAAATTATTCTATGATTCATTCATATATGGCATTTACAAATTGAACATTTACTTTCCTTTTGCAGTTGTGGCCTGAAGGGGGAGTCAGTGAGATTAATAAGGTACAGAGACCTACCAAGCCTTGAAAGAAATGGGAAGCCCTTATTTTAAAAGGACTGTGAATTTTGCTCACCGAGTGAAGATCTGACTATGTATTTGTACCTTGTCTCTAATGTGATAACTACATTTACCCTTAGGGCCTCCTTAATATATTAACAGAAGCTGCACTTTAAGCACACAGACAAAAGCAAAACAAACAAAGGGACAAATTCTTCTGTACAGTAAATACCCACAAAACCCTGACTATGAGGGAGGACACAGTGATCAGCATCCCTGAGGGGGCCACGGGTGGAGATATCAAGCCATGAAATTCCATCTGGCAAACCTCTACTACTGTAGTAGTAACACTTCAGGCTTTTTTAGTGCAAAACTCTAACCACGCACACTGCATTTTATCAGCTTTTGGGTAATAGCACATACATTAGAGCAACCACCACAACAGCAAAGCAAAGACTGTGAGTAAATAAAGAAATACATAATGCAGACTATTAAAATGGACTAGCAAATAATACCCTTCTGGGTGAACACGACTAACAGTTGACCAGGACGAACTCTTTGATGTGTAATGCCTACTGTTCTTTTGACAGACAACTTTATTTTCAAGTCCAATTGCTATTTCCCACTATGAATTTAATTTCTTAACCACATACACGGATCAAATACACTTTTACTTTCTTCTTTGTTACTCATTTTGCAAATATGTTATCCAGCACTTTTTCTGCAGGCATCCAGTTACTTACTGAACATCCTCTACTTGGTTTAAAAAAACAAACAAAAAACCCCTACTAATTACTCTCAGCTATGCCCTAATTGCCCAAGAGCAACACTCTCTCTCACATACTGCACTAAGATTAACCCCAGATGTCGTTATAATTCATGGGTTAAATTTAGCTCTCACTTAAACTGTTATAATTCCAGAGTAAGGTCATGGAGCTAAGTGGAGTTATTCTAAACTCACAGTTTAGAATAGTACAGAATTCTGTAATAGAACAGAATCTCTGTTATTTTATAGATTTTTCCTACCTGTTTCATGGATTACATACTATCTGCACTAACAAGTTATTTAGAGTAAGCATCAAAATGCTTGCACAAACAAACAATAAGCAACAGCTCCTGATGCAAAGAGAAATATTTTATGCTTGCAAACTGCATGAAATTTCTTTCCTCCTATATTGCCCTCCCTTCCTAATATTCCTCCATGCCATACTATTACAGTAACTTTACCATTCTATAAACTCATGTCACATATTGCGTGTATTAGAACAATAGCTGTTAATAGCCCAAGCCCCCTCATGTATTAAAATTCCTCTTTAGAAAAAGTAGCCTTTGTACTGATTAATCCAATATTCAGGGGAAAATCTCTTCCTTTATTTCAATCTAACATTAAGCTCAGTACCAATCTTTACTCAGCACTGCAGTGCTCTATACACATCATCTCAGAACTGAAGTAACACAATGAAGGACCAGATATATTACTTGAACTTTAAATTTGATTCTTGCTTTGACTGTTTTGCCTTTTTTTTCCCCTTATTTTTACTCTTGCCTGTGACATTTCCCAAGACTATGGAAAGATAAAACAGCACTCCTTTTTGTCAGTTCTAAATTATAATGTACAAAATGTTGTATCTTCAGAGGTGGTGAAAAACACTTTTCGTTTCCTAAAGGATGCCTCTTAGAAGGCTTTTTTGGATCAAATCTCTAGGTTGTACACCCTTCCTCACTGCACTTTTTGTATTTTTTTTTGTTATGTCTAGACAGAATGAGACAGCTTTCAATTATTCTTACTCTGCTAGGCACCAGATTATTTAAGTTTTATCTCTTTTTAAGATAGGTCTCAAGCTTAGCAATTTTGGTAGCTTAGCTGGTTTAAATCTAATATTTTTCACCCATACTTAGTAATTATTCTCCTACTGGGGAACTATTTTCATAAACACTCAGACCTTGATGTGTTGGATACATCCCTCACCTACTAAGCTGTGGCACCAGACTTGGAAGGCTCAGCCCACAAAGTATTTGGACAGGAAGCAGAAATTTTCACGGTGCCATAGCAAATACTAGTCGTTGATTGACTCACACAAGGGAAATATTTGTTATAAAAGAAGACATTAAACAGCTGAAGATACAGTATTTTTAATGATCACACACAAAAGAAAATGACAAGAATGTGAATGCTTGTTGCAGTCGTGATCAGATTTCAGCATGGGGAACTGCACTCTACTTAACCAAGTTATCTAGTTACTGTAGTAGGCAGCCTGCCAGCCCTTGCTTCTCGACTGTCAGCTGCCGGTTGACATGTTCCATCCCAGAGTGAGCAGACTTTCCTCAGAAAACAATTTCCTTCATTTATAATGCTGCAACCTCTCTTGAGTTTTGCTGGGCTCAGGTTACGTAAAGTAATTTTGTATTTCCCCTAATTCCAGAGGATTCCAGCCACGCATTTAGAATTAAGCAGTGTATCAAGTAGCAAATGTAAGGGTTGCAGCATACAGTACCTGTTCCGCAAAGAACTGGAAACCCTTATCTTCACGAATACATTCATAGGTTTCTCCAAGCACAGGATTAAATGGCTTACTTCCAGCTCGGTAGTAACTGGATGCATATGCAGAGACTGCAAATGCAGCTATATACACCTGTGAATAACATATGTGGAATTTTAATTAAATAATTTACCACAGCCATGCACAATTTTTGCTAAATAATTTGATTTAACAGAAGAAATAAAAGGTCTTATCCTGACATCAGATTCTGTATTTTTCCCCATCATTTGCAGACTACAAACGTGAATGCCTCCTGCAAGTTAAGCACTAGCTCACACGTTAGAGAATTATTCAGTTTTCAGAGAGTCATTCAATGGTCCAGGGATGGAGTTATTAGGGTCAAGCCCTGCAAATTTAATCAACTGAAAACAGCATTTCTGAAAACTCTCTGAAACCGCTTAGCATTCTGCAACACAGTTGAAAGCAGTAACCTTAAAAATCACTGTTAGATTTTGTATTATAACTGGCTTTTTTAATTATAGTCTGTGATTCTATGGATCTCCTAAACATGGCACAGGAAGCATGGGATGAGTTTTCACAAAGTTTGCTATTTCTAATGCACTTTGAACTGAATTGCCTTTTATCTACTGTGTGCTATTACCTAATTGTGAAACTGTTCTTGATTATGACTGAGACACAGGTAACCCTTCCAAATTTTTGCAGTCAGCTAAGGCATAATTCCTCCTAAACCTGAGGAATTGGAATTTATGGTTGTTCAATTCAGGCCTCTCTCATACCATTTTTCTCCCTTTTCATTTCTTTTTCCTCATCTCGTGAAAACGTAGATGCTCTCTTTTCACAATTTCAGAAACTACATCCACTTCAGAACGGCTCTTTGATGAACTATTACAATTACTATGAAACAGCTAGCATTAATTTTGACTCAGGAATTTCTCAAAGACAAAGAATACTCCATTCTGAGGCAATTTCCAGACGCTTGGGTGTGGGAAGGAGGGGAAAAGCTTATTTTCACTCCCCTATGAACAACTACTGCTCACTTCCTTTTCCTTTTAACATATGTTCTCAAGAGAACAAAAAAAGCCATGCACCTAAACCCCATGTTAATAGCCACACCTTCTGTCCTGAGAACAGGCACAAAATTGTAACCCTTGCACAGCATCAGAATGGAGCAAGAGGCTTTTCAAACAGTATTTATAACACGGCTATTTACATTCATTAATAACCTCATTTTAAGATAAGACATATTGAGTTGCAAAGGCTTAAGTCAGTTTAAGGGACAATCTCTAGCTTTAGAGAGCTTTTAATCCCTTATTTATGGGCTTACATATTAAGTAGTTCTTGTATACCTGGAAGCGGAACAACTGAAAGGCATTTTTCTCCTGTTCTCTTGCCAAATGCTGAATTCAGGGTTCTGCACTGGCAGAAGATGACACCATTATTGTACCTAACATACATTCATATTGCTTGGTTTTGAGATCCTGAACATTTTGGATCAACCCAAAACTTCACAAAACCAGTTAATAAAAGAAATGGAGCTCATTTAGTTAATATAAAGATATCGCAGTAGTGTAGGGCTGGAAGATGCAGCACCTTCTACGCACAAATGTGTTACTAGATTAGACACCCTTAAAAAAAAGACATACTGTAGCTTTCATACTCAAGAGGGAAGTTTACCAGCTCAACCACTCCCTTCCTTTTTTAATCTTCTAATTTTTAATCTTACAAAGAGCTGCAAAACAGAACTAAACTACATCTTTGTTTAGATATAGGGAGAGAGACGTCCTGACAAAGCAACAGAAATTATGCAGAAGAGTCAAAAATAGGGGGTGTGTAAGCATGTAAAGACACACGTTTGGAAAGTCTGCCTCTCCCAGTTGAGAGAAAAAGAAAAATGGAACAGAACATCTTCAGTTCTTTGGCAGATTGTTTTTATATTTACTCTATTCTAATTATATTGAATGTTACTAAGTGTTTGGAATAATATATTTACCATCCGTTCGAATGGGTTAGGTGTATGCGCTGCTTTGTCTAGTAGTTCACTGTACTCCAGCTCCTCGCAGAGACGCTGAAGGGTGTTAAGTGGCTCATTTAATTCAACAGGCATCGCCACTTTGGAGAGATCCTTTCCTATGTTATTTCTCAGGATATTCCACAGGCTGATGTTACTTGTATTAGGACATGGAGCTGGTAAACACGTTCTCCGTTTAGAATTGCATCCAATTCCACTTTCAGAAATACAGTCTGAAAAGGAAGGAAGTGGCAGACCAAGTCAATTCACTGTTTACTTAGTTTCATCCCCTTTGCAAACATACATTAAAATGCAACCACCTTTTTTCTGTCAAAAATTCCTCCCACCCTCACAATTCATTCAAGTATTTCACTTGTGGTTTGAAGATAACCTGTTACACAAATGATAAAGTTAAGAACCAGCTTTTAATTTCTGTATGTTAACTGAGGTAAATGTCAGGTACAAAAGATGCATAAAAAATTTACATCCTTCACCTTAAAGCCTATAAGAAAGGCTCAGGCTTCCCATTGAATTTGAAAGAGTGAGTACTATAACTATTTTATTTGTAAAACAGAAATGGATTCCTATCTGTTTAAGGGACATAAAACCTCCCTCCTTGACAGAGCTTCAATTAAGTTGACAATTCTCATAAGGCAAGGCGTAACCTACAGATACAAGCACAATAACAACTCCTACCTATCTTTTCCTGCTTTTTTGAATACTCCTACCAGAGAAATTTACTTCACCAGATTTACATGCAGGCTTTTCCACAGTGCTCTCCATAATGCTAAGTATTTAAAAAAATTCCGTGATGTTAGCTTTAAGTTACACCCATATGTTGGTGGAGAAATGGCCTGTTTTAAAGGTGGAAAAGCTGAAGCAACTATGGAGCTATGGGTTTGCTGAAGATAAAAAAAAATGGACTTGTGTCAAGAGTCCTTGACATGAATATCTGAGGCCTGTGTTGCTATGTCAAAGCAATTGGAACAGGATAAATAGTTCTAAGTGCACCATGAAATGATTTGTGGCAGGATCAAAACAGAGTTAAAAGCTTCTGCAACGGGCACTACTCTGAAGTGTTTACATTGCTTAGCTGTACATCAATCTCGTTTCAGAGAGGAATACGGTTGCCACTACAAGAACATATTTTATCTTTAGAAGCACCAGGAAGCTCCTGCCCTAGAATCAGTTACCATTTGGAGACATTCAGGTATAGCCCCAGCCTGTCAGCCCCTGTCCTCATCCAGCTTTTCTCACACCACTTTGTCTTGGAGGAATTAAAACAGCACTGGGCGGCACATCTTTCCTGTGCTGCACATGCCCAAAGTACCATTGCCCTTAAATGCATAATTTCAACCAGTATTTCCTCTGCTGGTCCACTGACATAAGCACGATACCAGCAGTGCTTCCAACAGTGACAAAGTGCAGGTAACCACAAGGGCTAACGTCTCCAGCACTGCTATCTATGCTGGCCCATGCCTTAGGATGGGTTTAAGGATTTAAAGTGTAATCTGCAGCCTCAAAGTTTTGAGGAAGAAGTTTCCATCTTTCCTGCCACTCACCAACCAGAAGTGCTAGTACCTCATACGATAGAGTTACTGTAACAAGGACAGGTGAACTATTTGCAGTCTGCTGCCCATCTCTCTCTTTTTGCATAAAAATGGTGTGGGCACTATGAATCAAAACATCTACCAGAAGCAATTACACTGTTTCTGAGTTAAGAGGTGGGCTTGGAATATTCCCTCTTGGAATAGTTTATTTATATCAGAAGAGGCCAAAAAGAAGAATGTTCCTGTAGATACCTGAGAAATGAGGGGATATCTGGAGAGGAAGGAGGTAAATGCTAAAAAGTTGTCCTTGTTCAAAAGAGCTCTCTGAAATGGGATTTAGCTATGTCCTTTGACAGCTTCTGATTAAAAGCAGAATACTAATTAACTGAACTATGTATTCTGAACCAGTCCATTAACTGGGGTAAACTGGTGACAAAACTGAGTAGAGAAACAACAAAGATATTTGGATACCAGCTTTTCTATACAGTGAAGTTTTTCCACCTTCCGTGAAAAGAAAAGCCTATGCAAAACCTGGTTTGCAAGAGACGTGACAAATGGCCAGCAACAATACTGAAGGAGATTAAGACATCTGGCCTCCAACTAGACTCAATGACTTTTAAGGCCAGACTGGACCGTTATCATCATCCGGTCTGACCTTCTACATTATAGTGGCCAGAGGATTTTATCATAATCCTACAATTTACAGTTCAGCTAAAGCCCTGTAGGAAAAAGACATCCAGTTTGCTATTAACGGGAGTGGCAGGCTGCCTGAAGCACAGAAATAGCAGGTACCAGAGAAGCATGTGGAGGCACTGCTAATACAGAAGAGCTTCAGTGATGGTCTTTGCTACAAGAAGATGAACAGACAGATTAGTACAGTTTTCTAAGGTCCAGATCATGAGAAAAATCAATCTGTATTATTTCCTATCTTTCAAAAAAACAATCTTCATTTTTCAACAGTAACAGAATACAACAGATCTCCCAGGCATATCAAACTACCTGAGTTCTTCCACTGGTCCTTGGAGATGCTCAGGAAACAGCTGCTTGTACAAAAGCACTGTTCAGCATTTTCGAAGATAAAAATATATTGATAGAGTGGAAAGAACATTGTGGTTAGCTGAAAAGAGCTGAAGGCACAAAGCCAATTAGTTTGTTATGACCAATTCTTCTCCCTCTTTTTTTGATTCTGTCTCTAATTAGCAAGACAGTTAAATAAGCATATGTACTAATACGACTATCATGATTAAAACATGCAAAAAAGAAATCCTTATGGTCATACACCAGGCCTGCCAGTGTGTAAATATACTCATGTTTAAACACTGAATTCTGCTAAAAACAACAGAACTCTGAATGCCGTTTTTAAATTGCAGACTGAAAAAACAGAGTGACAAGAAGAAAATTACTTTTTGAAAAAAAGAAAGCAGCTAGGCCTTGCTACTTTGAAAAGTGGTGTGGCCATGAAAGGAACTGAAAAGGAGTGGGAGTTGCACAAAAGAAACCAAAAAAATACGTGTTTCTCTGCTGATACAGAACCACCATCCTGCTTAATCAACGGTGCCTGGGTCCTGTTAATCAGATTAGCAACAATGCGCTGTTCTAAACAAATCTGAGGCTGTAAGAGAAAAAAACACAGGCTGTTCACATCTCAGAGCCTGTGATATCAAATTATTTCTAGTAAGAGAAGAAAAAAATAATCCCAAACAAAAAGAAACAAAGAAAATTCTCAAAACATGGTATAATAAAGCACTGAACTTACCTAACGTTTGTCTTTCATTCTCCATGTCATTGCTTAGATTATCTTCTGAGGCATTATCACTGATATCACTTACATATGAGTCATCATCCGATACCTAAGTGGAGGGTGGGGAAATAAGCAAGATAAATCACTCATTAAAATAACCCCATATGCACATGAAAATTGTTACTTTCCACTACAATTACCACTTTAATAGATTTACACTGTTTAAGACGTGTTTCAGTATTACCGGAAAGTACTAAGAAGTCCAAAGATGACATAATTGAGTTTGGAAGAAATTAACATCATTGAAAATTCAACTATTCTTTTAGTGAAGACATGCTTCATCTTCTTGGCCCCACAGCTAGGGCGGCTTTCCTCATATCAAAAGCCAAGTCTGAGAGAGGTGACGAAATGAGCTATTAAGTTTCAATACGCAGGACATCAGCCCCGAGGTACCTACAGGTACCACAAGGACAGGTATGAATACATATTTCTATGATACCATTTCTTAAGCACCTGTGTAACAACTCCAGGCAGACAGTACAATATATGCAGTGTCTGCATACTAGCTACCTAACTGCCATTTGCCTCAATGTGCGTATAAGACTTCTCCATAATAATTCTTACATTTTACTGTGAAGAGACAATGACAACAAATAAATACACGCAGCATATTAATTTCTAAACGTTTTGACAATTTTCATTTTCTGGCAGTCATCTGATGTGCCAGATGACTCAGAAAGACTGCACGTCAAGTAGCGGATCAGAAACTACATCAGAATGACGTCAATCTTAATGCTCAGACCTCATTTTCTGAAGAGCTAGCAGACAGTAGGACTTCCTGGGCATCAAAAAATTCTGTGAGAGAGTCAGCTATAGACAGTCTGCTTTCATTGGAGACCTGGTGAACCAGACCTCTGCTTTCTTCTCTTGAATTTTCCTGTTTAAAAGCAATAAGAAGTTTTGAGAGGAGAAGTACCACAAATAACACTCATGCATGCAATTCTACAGTCACATAACTCAAAGGGCTGTAAAACACTGGGAGAAGATTGCCCATGCTCCTCTCCAGTTTAGTGAAAGGTAGCATGTGTTTCAAAGAGGGATTTAAAACCAAAGTAAAACAGACCAAAGAGAAGAAGTAAAAAAGAAGGAAAAAAGCAATGTGTATTCAGTAAATCAGTTATGGTGCTGCATGTACGTTTTCCTCAAACAAAAATAAAAATCAAAGTGCTTTGATATTTGAATGATTTAGCCCGATATACACAAGTGTATCATGAAAAAGCTCCCCAAAGAGCAAAACTCCAATCTCTTTATATTACATCCTGGATTCACATTCCCTTCTGATCTTAGCAAATGAGGTAGTCTTCTCCTCCTACGCCTTGTTTAATGCAAAGCCTGTGGTGCAGTGGCATACAAAATTCAGAGGGGCAAAGTTGATTTCTATATAATAGCAATGCTTTCCTAGCTCTCTTTCTTCACTAGGTAATTTTCTATGCCGTGCTTTGAAAGCTTCCCTTCATATCCACGCCTGAGACAGCTCTGTGTAAACCAAACCCAACGTATTATCAAAGCCATGTAAGTGATACTGCTTTTGCTGCTGCAGGCACGTTTGACTGCCACAGAGATCTTGGTAACTCCTCCCATGGAAGCTCTACAGATCATTGATGTAAGTAGAGTTACAAAAGGTGGCCTAGCAAAGGTGGGGTGACCAGTGAGACTTGATTCATTCTGTGCATGCAGTAAAAAAGTTGGAGAACATTGTGCACTCTTGTTTTCCCTTATAACTCCACCAACACTAAGGAAAAGGGTTACCTGGCCCAAAGGAGTGTATCAGCTGTTCTCAAGCTTTTCTCCATGAGATGCTTTACTAACTTGTAACCATGACTGCCCTATCATGATTTTGGAGGAATTGTAGTGTTTTACTTTCAGAACAACATAAGGAACAATCTGACATGCCTATAATCAAACTGACAAATCTTCTTTCAAAGCTTTTCTGCCAGTAGATTTTACTGTAGTATGGAATGTTATTCAGTACATGCTGATAATGGTGACATGATAACAAACCAAACTGTTATCATACAAAAGACTTATAAAAAAAAAAAAAGTTCTGATACAGCAGCAAGAAAAGAGGAAGTCTCCACATTGTCTCTTCTGTGGGAAGGCAGTTACGCTAGGGTGCTACAAGTGAAAAAAGAAAATCTTACACATGTAAGAATTGCTACTGGGATTGTTTCCCATACTATTTTGAATCTGAGAAGGAAAGCGAGCAGGAAAGGCTCATAAAAGAACATCAGGTTTTTATATTTATCACATGACAGTTTCAGGTTGTCTTCTTTCATTTTCCCACTCTGGCACGATAAACTACAACATAAACTGCCCAATAGACAAAGTAAACTTTTACGTTATGCAAAGACTTGAGATAATAGTTTATACTGCTTCAATTTTCACCTGTCTATCATAGCGCCAAGTTTTGTGCAGTGGCCCTGTCTTCCTCACCGCAGCACTACTGTATCACAGTCCTCAGACAAATCTAAGCCAAACTTCTCCAGTATAAGTGATTTCATCCTTAAGCTCCATCCCAAACCATGCCAGGGGGAATTTTTGAATGAAACCTCTAAATGACCTTTTGAAGGCTATTTTTGTTGTGCGTGTGTATGTGGTGTGTGTAGTGCATAGAACAAGTTTCAGGAAATAATCCATCGTCATTGCAAGGACGTCCACTAAATATAAAAATAAAGAACTGAAATTAAAAATCAATGCATTAATGCTTGTTTGGATAGCAGTTTAAGTGCTGTTCAAATTCTCATGGGATTAAAAGCAAAAGGCATTAGAATGATCAACTACTTTGAAGAAGAAAAAAAAACCAAAACGAACTGCTAAATATGACCAAAACACATCTCTACTAAAACAGAACTAAACCAGAAGTGAACAGACGGAATGACTAAACTATCATTAAAAATAAAAGGAAATAAGTTATATAAAACCCCTGCCATTACATCCACTCAAGTTCTAATGAAAGATTTATACTACAAGCACAGCAGAAGTTTCTGTATGAGGTAACATTTAGAAAAATCCATCCGAATTAACACAATTCTTGCTTCCCTCACTAGCACCATTAACACGTAGATCCCATGACCTATAAATAACCATATTCACATGGATTCTGCAGCAAGCCAAAAAACTGTCTGAACAACAGCATGTCTTAAACAGGCTCACTGAATATGTAGAAGACTCCCTGGCTTCACACAAAGAAAACGAAAAGGCTGAGAGGGTTCCTGTATGTCTCATTTCTTTGATCCTTTCATGGAAATGTCTGGGAGCTGTTCTAACCCTTACACAAGCCACACTGGTAGCCAGCGTTCTGGGCTAACATTATTTAGACAGGCAACAGAAAGAACTACAGAACTTGAAAGTTTACAAGGGAAGAAGGGGGAGAGAAACAGTAGCATGAGGGCAACAAGGCATCAGCTCTGTTCATGCTGAATGGGAAGCCAGGCAGGAGATGAGGAAGACCACCAGGAACCAGTAGCAAAAAAGCCATGGAAATGTGCTCAGGAAAACTGCTCACAAGGAAACTCTTTGAAATCAGTTATTACACAGTGCATCATCAGAAATGACTCATAACCATGAAAGCGACTCATTTTACTAACACAATACACCACAGCAAAGACATGAAGAACAAGACAAGATGCAGCTATACAGCACTGTCTAGATGTAGGGGCTTGAGGAACAGACATCACTTGAAAGAGGAAATCCATACCCACCTTGACCAAATCAGGACTTGATTTTGCATTAGATGCTGAATCAAGGATCATAGATTCGGCATGTATTCTGCGTAACCGGTCTTTAAGATCTGTGTTTTGTGCTATTGCCTGGAATATTTAACAAAAATATTGGGGATATAAAGTTCTCTCAACTAACTTGAACTTGGCTTTATTGTGTAAAAAGAGGTGAAGAGTATTTAAAGTGCAATATAAAACACCACCATCGCATGATTTTTTACTGGTTCAGGAAATCTTTTATTATAAATGCTTCAAACCTTGTTCATTATCTCTGAAATTAAAACTATTCTTGTTCAGTGTGATGGAAAAGTCACATGAATAGAGAAAAAAAGCCAAAGATGGCAGGTATATTTCAAGTTACTAGGTTTTGCAGGCTGATTTAATAAGTTATAAATAAATTTTGTGCATCTTTTTTCTTTTAAGCTCCCTTCCTTCAACCCTATCTCCAACCTAGTCTCTCTCAACATTAATTCTTATGCTTGCCACATCCAAAACCATTTGATTTTCCCATCAGCCTGGTATACTGACAGTTCCCTTTGCCTTCCGCTGACAGAGAAATAAGACTCAAATTCAGACAGGTACAGCTACAATTTGTGTCCTATCGGCTTATAACGGCAATGATCAGAATAAAAAGCCTCTACTGCAAACTCATGTTTGTTACATGTTATTTACTCATGCTGGGTGCATCTGATGGGCAGATGTCAGTTAGAGTAGACTTGTAGGAAGAGAATGCAACCCTGCCTGCAATGAAAATATCTCTGAAAAAAAAAGATTGGGTTACTAATTTTGGAGCAATACTGAAGACTTACTGCCCATTTTAGTGATCTGAATCAATACTAGGATGTGGAGAACCCTGCTGTTTACACATCTGCTTTGTCCCACAAATGCTTCTGATTTCAATAGTAATTTTTGTTGGAAATTGTCTTGAGGGCAAGAAAGACAGTAAGCTCAAAGTGATGATGCAAGGGAGAAAGTAATTTCTGGCTCTAGGTATGTGTGGTCTGAATTTGCCATACAGGCATATAGCACTTCTGTGTCAAGTGTTCAAGCGGACAGCATTGTGTTATACCCTCGACATCAAATAAGTGCAAAAAAGAATTTAGAATTTACAGAGCTTTCCTGTAATAGCATCTTCCAATTTTCATTGTTTGCTACTAAGTGTTTTCTTCCTTCTATTATCTTCTTCCTCCCCGCAAAATAAAAATATTTTGCTTTTCCCCATTCTGTATTTGCTTTTCTTAGACCATGTGTAGGTCAAGGCTACAACCTTAATGAGGGAGAAGCAGAAGCAGAGATGCTATTTTTGTGGTGTTTTATTCACTTTAAACATGTTCACTTTTCTTCCCCTGCCAGGCTGATGAGGGCAAAACAGACTTCTGTTTCATAGCTTTCCTCATGTTCCTCATGTACAGAAAACAAACTGAAACGACCAACAACAAACATTAAATCAAAGTCATCAACATGGGACTCTCTGCAAGGAAGTCTTAGAAACACGTCAAGTTTATCATATCTGTGCTTCTATATGTCTTCAAAGGAAGCTAATTCCTTTCTCCTACAGGATTCTCTGCTGTACAGGGTGAGAAATTTCTGTTGGCACCATGGCTTTACAGATCTACAGACTAAGAATAGCCCTCACTGGTGTTAAGCTCTGCTGAAACTGCCAAGGTTCACAGATGACTTCCGAATGGGCTCCAAAGGCTTATTATCAGATAAGACCTAAAAGGATGACTTTCAGAAGCTATTTACAGGATGAAGATGGACAACAGAATTTCATTGCTTGGAAAAAAAAAAATCATGCTAAGCTGAGTGTTCACTGAGTTCAGAAATTTTAAAACAGATTTTTTGATATAAAATGGTAGGCAAATAACACTGGAAAAATAAAAGTCACTTATTCAAATATCAGAAGTGGAACATCTGAAAGCCAAAAAAAAAGGAGTTCAAGTGAGTGAGTATAGTTATTATGCACCAGGTTTCAGCTTTCTGTAAATACTATGAAGACGTCACAGCCTCTAAAGGTCTAGGCAAAGAGGCATTTATCTGCTTAAAAAACTATAACCATATGCAGCTTTTGTAAAGCAAAGGGAAGTTTTCATACTGAAATAATTCTAAGATGATCTATATCACATTTATCAATGACAGAGAGTCTTCATATCCCAATCTGCCTCTGATTGGAAATTTGCAACAAACACTGAAATTTTAAGACCAGAGTAGTGATGGCCCTCATTGCTCTGAGATGAGATCACTGTCTGGTTGACATGTTCAAACATGACCAACCTGAAAGTTCTGGTCTCAACCAATTACAAAAAGCACATCAACCAAAACCCCCACCTTTTTAAAGAGGACAATCTTTTGTCATTTAGAACTCTGCCCTAACAGCTCCATTGCTGCTTTTAGATGACTAAAAGATAATTAAAGTTGGAAGTCAATATAAACGAGTTTTACTTGAATTTGCTTTGCAGTGTCTTGGTGCAGCATAGTGAAGCTCTAGCACAGTAGAAGTGACAGCTGAGTGTTTTCAGCCACTCTCACCTTTATCTTATGCCAAGTCATGCAGTGAATACTTGAGTTCTGTTTAAAGAAAAGGAGAAGAAAACCCACAGCCTACCAGAATTGAGTGATTAAGCAGTGTATGTTTCAAGAGAAAGCAGACTTAACATCACAGAGCAGACCTCTGATTCTTGACATAAAATGATACCGATTATACTATATACCTAAATCAATCTAACAAACTTCAGTGATTTCACAATACCTTTAACATTTAGGAAAGAGTCTTTGAAAAACACCATATATAATAACCTACTGTGATTCAATACTGCAAATTCTACCACAGAACGGACACTAAAGAAACCCAAAATTAACTACTATTAAATTTAAAAGTAGTATCTGATGACAATAAAGCTTGCTGAACTCCAGGCACGTCACTTACGGATGTTAAGGCATTCTTCAAGCCAACTATTTGTGCAGATGGAGATGAGGATGCATCGTGCTCCAACATCTGCTTCAGCTTTTCTCTCTCTGTAGATATGGTGCTGAAAGCTGACCTCAAGGTGAAGTAAACTAGAACCATTTCATAAAAAGTGACAGTTAAAAACAGCTAACAATTGTATACGTACCAATTATGTAAAACTTCAATGAAACATCATTTATGGTGACAGAAACGAGAATTTAGGTTGAGAAATCCACGGCAGGTTACTAAAAACAAGTAGTATTAATCAAGGTTATAGGGTAGATTTTTAGTAGGAGAAATGTTTACGGTGTATGCTACCGTGTTGACTATATTAGCCACAGTCAAAATTACTCTTGATTATTTGTGACAGATGGCAACAAAGCTAACTAACCACATCTGCTCTTCACTTGCTTTTGTTCCCCAATTAGCTTGGATCTTCAGATGGTCATGACTCTATTCCACATTCCTTTAAGAATTCCAGTGGGGGAGAAGAAAAGAGGGAAGAAAAAAAAAATGAAATAGAAAAAAAATAATCAAAAAAACAGCTACAGGGTTAGTAGTTTCCCCACAAGCAAGTCAATTGTGCTGTTGAGTTTTGTTAACTCTTTCTGGGATAAAAAAATTTCAGCTTGTTAGATGATTTAGTGACTCAAAGGGTCAGATCCTGAATGTTGTGCATGTTACGCTGCTACTTCTACTCCTTCCTGAGCCAGTATCACCAGCCTGAAACATTAAAATCAGACAACAGATCATGCAATTTAAAAACCACTAGATTGTTAAAGGGGAAATGCACTTTCCTTATTTTTTTACTTTTAAGACATTTAATCTTTTCTTTAACCACTAGGAATAAAAATTTGAGTAATATTTGTTCATGTAGGATTACAACGTTAATCTAACTGGAGAATTGGAGGATTTCTGAGGGCCTAATAGAGCCTTGTAACACAGTCAAGAGAACTGCCAATGCAAAAATGTATCCGCTTCCAGGGAAATGGAGATATAAAATCTGAGCATGGATGCACGGAAAGAACAAAGAACAAGAAATCTCTGCTACCTCTCTCTTCTAATCACCCACTCCGAGTTAACCTGAATCATCATCACTTCATTGAGTATTTGTTGTAACCTAATTTACACTTCTAAGAAAATATTCTTAAGGGATATTTCAACACTGCAAACCATTACCAAAGCTAATTCTCATACTTTCACCTATTTGAAGAAATCTTTAACAGTAACACAGGGGGTGGGGAGGAAGATGTATCCACTATGATCTATTCTGTTAGCCTTTCATATGCGGATGACATGACCAGAGTCTTTGGTGACCTTAAATGTCATTTAGTAAGTTGTACTCTAACTTAAATTTTCAAGAATTGTTACATACTAAAGTACTAATGTGACATTTTATTTAATTTGTATCAAAAGCTAAAGCAATAGTTTTCTTCGCTACCCTTTTCTGGAAGGGGTGTGTTCGAAAGCAACTTTGGAAAAAAATTCTTCGTACTTTCAATAAAATGATACTGTATTAAATAGTACCAAGTCAATTGTCCCCTCAAGTGCATGGGTCAATCTAACCAAAATTTCTGACATGGACATTTCAGTTAAGATGACCTTGAGAAGGTAATCTCTTTGCTCTGCTTAATAGTAACTTTTCCAACCGCACCCCACCCGCACTCCTTTTATCTTTTTGGAAGCATACATCAGTTTTGATTACAATTGGCTTTTTATAAAGTTTACTACTTAGATGCATTCCTTACATAATGGCATCAAGATACACCATCACCAGAGGGGAAAAACAAGCAAAGAATGCTTATTGATAACACCAACCGTTATCTTGTGCACAAGGAGACAAAGCCAATACTTCCAAAAGTCTGTCAGATATAAATGCTTAAGTGCCTTCCTCACCAAGATCATTTAAACAACAAAAATGTTCCTGGTGCAAGGGTGATGGAGCAAAGCACTGTTAATGAAAAATGATTCTGAGAGAAGAAACATTTCTAGTCAAGCTGCCCCTCTGGCTGCTTTACATGATTTTACTCTTCTGTATTCACTAAAAATAGGTTACTACCATAGCAACCCTTGCATCACCAACAAATGTTAACTGGGAAATACAGTGAAGCACACCGAATATACAAACATACATGTGCTCATATAAACACATATCCACGCAAACACAAAAGAGTATAATCTGCTGTTGTGTTTATAGCAACTGATTTTAGGATTTTTACCTTTTGAAAAAAAAAAAGTAAAACCTAGGTTTTTAGCACATAAAACAAAGGACTGCCCTTTATTAAATAAAAAAAAAATTAAAAATGCGATGATTAAGCCACTTTTTTCAAATGACTCAAGATCTCAGCATTTGCAGTTCCTCAAGGGAATTGAAGGGAGGGCATTTTCTGCTTTTTCTGAACATTAAACAGGAAGCATTCTTAGAAGTCACGTCATTATTTAAATTGTGATGATATAAAATCACATGCGAACAATTTCATTACCTTTATGTGCAATGTGAAATAAGTCCTCCTGCATTTTAGTAAATTCTGATGATGTTTCAGAGCCATCGGAGTAATTTTTCTCCTCTACAAAATCTATTGTAGATAAGTTTGGATTGGAAGCATGCAGTCTCATTGGGGCAGAAAATACTGAAGGCACCTGTAAGGAGAACAGCCATTTGTGATGTTTTTACAAACTGTAAAGAAAATTTTGTTTTATTGTACCCACCTGGGTTACATGTTGAAGACACCAAAAATGGAAAAACTACTGTAAATTACCAATAGGCTTGGAATGGATGACACCTGGCAGATGAAACCATAGATATAACTTTGCCCAAGATATCACAATTGGAGATTTGGCAAAACTCCGAGAAACAAGTCCACTGAGAGCTGTACCATATGCTATACTATTTCCCCCCACTTATAAATATCTAATGGCCTCTGGATGCAAACATGTACAAAACTATCTGGAGAATTTCCAAAAATCTGTACCGATAAAAAACCCCACCACAACAACCCCTCAAACTGGAGGCAGATTGAAAACATGGGTAAAAAACATGGCCAGTCTCCTGAAGGTAGCAAGACAGATCCTATTGCAGATACCAATCATAACATATTTTTTTTGGTCTGATACATTACCCACATAAAATGAGCTAGCACAGGACACTACTAAGAAAGGATTCATATTTCCTCAACTGGTCACACTAGGAAGTGATCAATAACTAAGACTGGAGAAAGATGGGCACTGAAAGGACTGGTTACCTGTAACATTCCTTTAGCCTCTTTCCCAACAACTCTGGATCGCCACCTCCTGTGTGTTCTCTTTTCCTTCTTTGGGCTTTCAAAAGGTCCAGCCTTTTAACAACACACAGGACAAAAATAATACATTAAACTAGTAGAGCTAAGAAGAAAGACCTTGATCCTTTAGGATTTGGTGTTGTTTTTTGGATTTGCAAGGGAAAACCTTTTTTTGGTTTTGTTTTTTAAACAACAAACCTGCATAGCATTTATAGCAGGCGCTGAATATGTCCTGTGAAGAACATCCATGCTCTGTAACAGCTGGTTCATTTCCAGTAAATATGTGTGACAGTTGGAGAGGTCTGTTTTGAACAAGAGAATATTTTCAGTTGCCCTAAAGTAACAGACACATTGAAAGTTTTTTCTTTGTAGGTTAGTCTCACTTTGATTGCAGCTAGCTTATGTTACTTATTGACTAAAAGCACATTATTAGACAACTGGATAAAAAGCATGTATCCTTCTATCTTCAAATTCAAAGTACTAAAATGCATCTATACAGTATGGATAATGATAATGATATTTTATCCTAGTTGCTTGCAAAAAAAATGAGAATAATGTGATAATTACTGCAGTTCGGGACAAGTCATAGCTCCTCATGGTGAGGGTAACAATGCCATAGGCATCAAGACTGAACTGTACATTCAGAGCTACAGATGAGGCTCCTCTACATTAGAGCTGAAGCTCACTAGTAGGTAGAACTTTACCAAATAAGTACTATACAGACGCTACCAACATGAGAGAGATCTTCACGCTCTTAGGAAAGCATGAAAGCAGAAGGTGACTTTCAAGTACAAAGACTTAGTGCTTTTTAAATGACTAGATTTTGGATGCTTTTTTGAATAGCCAGCTCAAGAAAGTTCAAATCTTACTGCTGAAGTTGTTCGTATATAAAAGAAAATGTACTGAAATACATAGGTTCCTTTAAGAGGTGCTCACAATTGATAACCCCACATCCATAATCACTAGTCCTTTTGAAAACACGTGAGTAGCCAGCTAATCAACAAACACCCCTTTCCTCCCTCCAGTTTCAGAGAAAACTCTAACTGTAATGACTACTTAGGGCATAGTACTCTTGTCAAGAAAAAATAGGGGAAATATTAGGCTATTTTCAGCTTCCTTCAAATATCATTACCTCTTGAGCATTTTTCCATGTCTTCAGAAGACTGTAGCCAAGACGAAATCCTGGACTCATTACTTGAAAAGGAAAATGACAAGTTACCTCCAGCTGCCAGCGAATTCTGTTTGGTCAAGCTGCCTCCCTGTTCCAAAAAAGAACAAGTGAATTATTAACAAACAATATTTTAATGTTCCGTGCACAAATTTTGACAACCAACAGTTGAGGTTCATGATCAAGGACAAGGACCGAAGGCATCAATAATACAGAGGAAAAAAAGTGTACGAACTAAAAAAACTAGGTGTACCAGTCATTGAACAAAATGTCAGGATATCTAGCATAACTGCTGTCTACAAGCAGTACAAATACTAAAGGAACCATAAAAATTTGCTGAAAACTAAATTTTAAGGAAGGGCAAAGTTCTGCATAAATTAAGTCAACAATACAATTAAAGCACCATATCTGAACAAGGCCAAAGTCAGACATTCTACTCCTCCTCCACGCTCCCCAAAGAAGCCCACAAAGTAACTTAAATGTAACATGCACGTATTTGTTAAGGCTGTTTTTCCATGTAGAAAGCAAGATCTACTACATTTTATTTAAAAAATGTACTCAAGGTTGTGTGACTTTAGTATGGATTTGGCTTGACAGGCCTTAATACATGTGTGACTAGACACTTCATCTGGGTAAATACTACCTTTTACAACATCTCTGTCACCATTTTTAAATTTATCTAATTTTTAGCAGCGCCCACTATCGGATGCTTCAGGAGATGCTGGAAATTCTGTGTAAGAGCTAATTGAGCAGTACAATTCAGTAGTTTCCAATGGGAAGAAATTCCTACCCAATACTTTTACCAGTTGATTGTGGCTTATAATGCTGTTTTATTCTCTAATGTAACTACAAATAATAGCACTTCAAATGCCTAATTATTTTTAGACCTTACTAAACCTTTCATCTTTAATAATACCTATGTCAGGAAATCGCACAAATTACATGCTTTGTCATCATCTTGTTTAAAATAATTTTTAAAATGCCTCATCCTAAGTGCCATTACTCGACCACTTTACTGGTTATGAGAAAAGCTGACTAAATTGTTTGGCTCTTCTCTGAAGCACACACTTTACAGACTTCGTTACCTCTTGCTCACCTTATATCAAAACTCAGGCAGTACTAGTTTTAAATCTATTCATAGGAAACATCATCTACACCTCAGTCAGTTGTAGTTTTCTTAGTCGGTCTTTTAAAATTTACAATATAAGTTCCAACTTGAGTTGCAGAATAAAATAAAATGTACTATCTGTGTGATGTCATTCAGTACTGTATCGATTTCTACAATCAGTATGCAATTGTAGTAAGCATCAATAAGCACACTTATTTTAAAATTAATCTATGTAGTTTAGGTGTTTTATTCCTACGTAAAGCTGTATGAGCTTTAGTCATCTGTATATGTATAACCAAATAAAAATCCCAATGCCTTTAAAAGCACAAGAAAACTGAATTTAAAGATGAGCAATTTTATTGGCATTTTGTGAACAAATCCCACATTTATCTCTTCAGAACTCTATCTCATATAACCAACCTTTCCACAACTCTCATACATGAGGGGCATGAATAGGAGGGAGGAAGGAAGTAGGCAATGCCAAGAAACAGGCAAGAGAGTTTATGTAGCTCTAGTTAGCATAGTTTTGCTTTTGATCAGCATGGTTAAGCTTTAGAATCCAAGCTTTAGAATTCCACATGGTTAAGCTTTAGAATTCCACGTTAACAATATGTAGATACATACACCTCCCTCCTAACAATAACAAAAAAACAGATGTGAAAACCGATCAGGTGTTTCTAACAGCAAATAAAATGCAATGCAAAGTTCACTTGATATATTTTTCTCAAAATAACCTCAACTGCTGGATTGACATCGACTACCATCAAGCTAGGGATAGTGTAAATTGGCAAAATTCCATTTAGTTACAGCAGAGCTAAGGTGATTAACTGCAGCTTAAGAACTATCCCCTTCTATTTTTCACATGAAAATAAGTAGGGCTTCTTTGCAGTGCAAATCTGGATTAATAAATTAGAACTGAATTAAAGTCTTTCATGCCAAAGAAGAAATGGTTAGTTTTCTGACAGTGAGCATAGAATTTAGATATGGTAGTCATGTGGATTTTTTTTTTCTTTTTTTTTTTTTTTTGAGAGCACAAGCATAGATATATCATGGGCTTTGCAATGTTCCATTTTTGCCCTCAATATTCTTCTTCCCTTCCATCGCTGCTGTCTGTTGGGAGAAAAGAACTGAACGGCCACAGGAGGTTTGCCATTTCCTTGCAGACACAGCCTCAGAAGAGCAGGCTGTCAGAGCCACAGAGGCGCTGGCACCACAGAAAGCAGGCAGACAGCTCTTTGCAGAACAGCCCTGTTACCGCAGGGTGAGTTACTGTTCTTTCAGTTGCCGGCTCACACAGATCCCCTCCCTCTCAACCACTAACAAAAAGATGTTCAGGGACATGTTTGTGTTTGGTAAAATTCATACTCGGTTGCAGGATAGTCCTACCAAAGTAATGAACTGCAAGTACTGGGGAACAAGCCCACTCAGATCATAAAGCAATATAGCCAGCGAAAAGAAAAACTTAGATAGGAGGATAACGAATAGGTGATCGCTGCTTAGGAAACACTCTGGAGCTGACAGAAATAGAGAGTCATTTCAGTTATAGTAAATAACACAATATTCTCAAAAGAGATCACTGGTTCTAAATTGGAGCAGAAGAGCTTCTTTGGGTGAATGTCAGCCCGTCAATGCGCAGACTGCTGAAGGCACAGAGGTTGTGTTGAGCCACAGAACACAATCCCTCTTCTGTGAGACTGCATCAAAGAGGTCAGTTATGGTGTTGGACTGAGCATTTGTCAGGTCTTTTGTGAAACTAAGTCACAGACTTGACCTAAAGAGAAGCACACTGCTGACTGGACCCATCCAGACCCCATACCCACCTACAGCATGGTCCTTGTATTGGTCTGAATAACACTTCTACCTCAGTTAAAAATACAAATAGTGGCCACAGGTGATGGCTCTTGGATAATTCCTATATACTCCTCAGGTAAGCAGTCAGATTCATTAATGTAAAAGAGGATGGGTTTTACTAGCTAAAGGATAAATGAAAAAATGCTAAATGGAAAAAAAAAATCTAGCCGAGTGCTCTTCTGTGACCCAGACTAATATTTACCAGCACATATCAGACAAATACTGATACATGTCTCAAAAATTATGAGGATTCTAACTCAATATGAAGTTTTAAAGTCATTGCGAATATATAATTTACTGCATTAAAACAATGAGACAATAATTATAAGATTTAACAGCATCATAGCGATAACTCCTTGCCAGTAAATCAATAAATCATATAATTTTCCTCTTGACATTTTAGATCATAACTTAAACCCCACCACAAACTTCCATTATGCTTTTTACTTAATAAACACAAACCAGACTAATTTAATCCCTGATGAAAGCTCATTATTTATAAATCGTAACTATTACCTTTCTACCCGGAGTAGAATCACAGAAACCAGGGACAGAGTCCGCAATAGTAGACACAGGGAAGAAAAGATTATTGACATCGTGAGGAAACATGGAGATTTCGTTCTGACGGTACATTCTGTGATGACGAAGTTTTGCTACCCATTCATCGAACAGCTCCTGAGATTTCACCTACACAAAATTTCAGGTTTTATAACGTTTACATTCAAAATCACTAACAAAGAAACTAAGGTATTCTGTGCTCACTAGACAGCTAGTCTGGCTCATTTTTATTGGTAAAATATCAGAAAAGTTGTTCTAATGTTCCTAAAATGCATACTGTACGAGCTTAAGCATGACAGAAAATTAATCACAGGATAAAGTCATGAAAAAGAGAAAATTCAACTAGTATAGTTATGACTTCCAATGCAGAACACAATACTTAGCAACTTCTAGATGGAAAAAAACCACAACATAATTAAAAAAAAAACATTTAGTTTGTCATTTCTTAATTGCCTTTTTTAAGGTTTAGTCAAGGCTCAACTAACCACAAATAGAAATTTGATTTTGGTCATCTATTTTGAAACAAATTATCCCAAAAGGATAGATAAATCTACACAAATCTACACTGTGGAAAATACTTCCTATAGATAAGACAAAGAGCAAGATACAACCACTGAAAATAAAAGCACTTGTACAACAAGTGCACACCCTTTGCTGAAAAAAGTGCTGGGTGAAAAGCGTGCTGCTAAACATGAGGCATCTTTAAAGTTGCTATTTGAAACAGAGTTACTGACTCTGGAACAGTACAATAAAGCCTCTCAAGGTATAAAGCGTAACCTAATCTGCTGACACTAAAAGGTAAGTTATTAGTGTAACTAACAGACCTCCTACTATTAAGAAAAAAAAAAAAAGGTCATCTTCACCATACACAGCTAATGTTATTTTGGGAGCAAGGATATAACAATCCTGAAGACCTACCTTCAGATGGTATATCTGCTCTTCTGTATCCAAATCTATGCATTTTGTTGATTTCTTTACAGACATGACAGAAAGTCCAACATCAATACAGCCATGAATCTTCCCTCTCTCTATCTGCAAAAAAGTAAAAAGAATACAATTACTCCAGAATAAAGCAAAAGGATAGTTATTACCTGCAGAAACTATCATTTCCCCCCCTTCAAACTACCGTTTAGAACTGCTGAAATTCTATTTCCCATTGCCAACAATATGGAATTATTGTTATTTTGGATAAAATAGTGCTGTTACCTTATAATGGCCTTAAAGGGTTTCAGATCACTTACATCAGCTTGGCATTTAGAATACTTCAAAATCCCTCTGTCCAAAAAGAAGTATCTCTGCAAACAGAAATGCAGATAATTAAAAACAAAATAATAAAACACGCCAAAAAAATGCAAACAAAAACCCACCACCCCCATATATCTTTTGGAGAACACTTTCTCTGCTCTTAAGTTACCTATTTGCCACAAAACCGCACCAAGCAAGGCTCACTCCCATGGCATCAGGCTTTCAGCTGCACATTCCTTTCCTACCTTGTGCCAGCCCTTCAAAGGCCATTTCCTCTTTTTCAGCAAGCAGCCCTCCTGCTTCTGTGGCTCCTGGGTACAATTCATTGCTCCCCGGAGTCCTTCTACAATTTCCCAGCTGTCCTGCTTAAACAGAAAATCCAAATCTAGATCTAATTTCTTCCAACGAACAGAAATGTTAAGAGGAACATTCAAGGGGAAGAAGGCTTTAAGTAAGAAAAACCCAAATAATATCAAAATCTAAGCTTAGATCCATCTTTACACTTTGTTATGTATCTTCCAAGAGACAATATTCTTTTTTATTTTGATAGAAACAACACAAACTAAACAAAACACTATTTTATTACAGCTTCCTTCATTGAATGCATCTGCTTACCAGAATTTTACACATATATTTTTCTGTACACACATATACACAGTGTATAGCCACAGCCTAGTCACAGTTTAGCATAAAAAACCTCTGCAATCACAGGCAGAAACAGCCTATGCTAAAAGGATATATTTTATAGGTTATGAAGCAGAAATAAAAGATACTGAAAATGAAGACCTTTTCTATAAAACTATTTTGCCCATATTCATTAAGTCAAGGTTTTGTGTTTGGTGTGAATTGCAGCCTCCCTAAAGTAATAATAATAATAAAATAAAATAACAACAAATGAAAAATCCAGGTAAATAACTCAAGTATTATGAGGAACAAGACATAAAGGGAGAGTACAAGAAAAATAAAAAACACCCTTCAATCAGATACACCTCTAATTAAAAGAGGATCTCTCTTTTTTGCCATCAGGAACTCTTAAATGAAAGACCCTGCAGCAAGATAACAGAGAAGACAATAAGTCTCATAGTATTTTTACAGTTCTTATTTATGGAACAACTGCTGATGACAATGTAACATAAGTTTCAAGATTTGTGATGGGTGATCTCATGAATTATTTATTGCCAGCTACCATAGGATTTGACAGATCTAGAATTGTGAACAACTGCCAGGAAATGGCATGTGCTAGTACCATCCTCATAGATTTGAAAAAGACAAAGAATCCTTTAACGTATAGATTTTAATGACAAAAAACGACTAGTATGAAACACTTTGGGCAAAACAGAACTACACCAGGTAGGTAAGTATTTGTGGTCCTCCCTGTAAGATACATAGAGAAGTATTCCCAAAAAGAACTTGACTGACTCAAAAAAAACTTTTAAACAAAAATGAAACGAAAATCAGCAAGAGTGCTAGTTGTGCTGTGTTGGGTTTGCATGGCCAGGTTTTGGTAGCTGGGGGGCTACAGCAGTGGCTTCTGTGAGAAACTGCCAGAAGCTTCCTCCATGTTCCACAGAGCCAAGTTGGCTCCAAGGCGGACCCACTGCTGGCCAAGGCTGAGCCCATCAGCGACGGTGGTAGCGCCTCTGGGATAACATATTTAAGAGGGGAAAAAAAAACCTGCGCAATAGCAACTGCAGACGGAGAGACGAGTGCAAATATGTGAGAGCAACAACTCAGCAGACACCAAAGTCAGTGAAGAAGGAGAGGGAGGAGGTGCTCCAGGTTCTGGAGCAGAGATTCCCCTGCAGGCGCTGGTGAAGACCATGGTGAGGCAGGCTGTCCCCCTGCAACCCATGGAGGTCCACAGTGGAGCAGATATCCACCTGCAGCCTGTGGAGGACCCCACACAGGAGCAGGTGGATGCCTGAAGGAGGCTGTGACCCCATGGAGAGCCCGTGCTGGAGCAGGCTCCTGACAGGACCTGTGGACTCATGGAGAAAGAAGCCCATGCTGGAGCAGGTTTCCTGGCTGGACTTGCGACACCATGGGGGACCCTCACTGGAGCAGTCTGTTCCTGAAGGACTGCAACCCGTGGAAGGAGCCCATCCTGGAGCACTTCAAGAACTGCAGCCTGTGGGAGGACTCACGTTGCAGAACTGTCTCCCATGGGAGGGACCCCACACTGGAGCAGCGGAGAAATGTGAGGAGTCCTCCACTGAGGAGGAAGAAATGGAAGACGTGTGATGAACTGACCACAACCCCTATTCCCCCATCCCCCTGTGCCACTCGGGGGGGAGGAGGTAGAGAAAACTCGGAGAACAGTTAAGCCTGCGAAGAAGAGAGGGGGGCAGGGATGAAGGTGTTTTCAAGATTTGGTTTTATTTCTCATTGTCGTACTCTGATTTGATTGGTAATAAATTAAATTAATTTTCCTTAAGTCAAGTCTGTTTTGCCCATGATGGTAATTGCTGAATGATCTCCCTGTCCTTATCCCAACCCATGAGCCTTTCATTGTATTTTCTCTCCCCTGTCCAGCTGAGGAGGGGACTGATAGAGCAGCTTTGGTGGGCAGCTGGCATCCAGCCAGGGTCAACTCACTACATATGCTCATTTATCCGTCTCCAGAATCCTTAAAATTCACCCCCGGAAACCTAGGAAAACAATTACATTAGGTAATATGCTCATTACTTGAGTAACAAGGCATAATGGCAAACCATCTTTGAAAAGACATTCATTAAATAGCCCAAGGAATGTGATCTTTTATTCCACCACATTACTGGTGGCACTCCACTATTTTATTATTATTTTCCTTGCACTGCACTTCATGGAACAAAGTGAAAAGCTGCTTTGCTTCCCTGGCTTGACTTCACTCTGCCAGCACTACACAAGAGTCTGTAAGGAGTAGAATTGTGGGGCTGAGCAGCCCCCATCATTCAACACCCTACGGACCACCTAATGATGTACTACTACCTGAAGGTAAGTCAAAACTGCAGTTATCCTGACCAAAATTGTTATGGCACACATTTTGCAAGCCTACAGGTCTGGGTTTTATCCTTGTCAGTTTGGTAACAAATAGCTTCTTTACTCCCTCCAGATCAAAAGATATTTTGATAGCTACTTAGATACCATCATTTCTAACCAGTGATCATGAAATAATATTTTTCCTATTGAAAACCAGCAGTTACACTCCATACTCTTTATTTTTTATTTTTATTGCTTTGGGACTCACTTAAAATTATCAACGATCATGAACCCTTTCCTGCTTTGGGGTAAATTACTACGATACCAGATCAGGGAACACAGAAGTTACTCATGGATATCACGAGCTAGCAGGATGAAGGGAGAGCAGACCACCTCCTGGGCTGTCTCCAGCACACCAGCCTAACATCAGCCGCAGCTGCTCCTAGAAGCCAAGAGCAAAGGTCTTTCACAGGGTGAAGCTGGCAAAGAATGAAGCAGAGCGCCAGCCTGTGCCCATGCAAGGCCAGTTAGCTAGAGCTTGCTAGCTGCAGTTTGACAGCTATTCAAGTACAAAGACAGATCTAAGCCTCCAGAATTACCTCCCCCCCCCCCCCCGGCTTCTTTTTTTTGACGGAACATTCCAGTTGAATGATCCATCATCATGTTTCATGATGACAAAGAGCAGCCTCTTTAAGTATCACCAAATACAGTGTAATGCTACAATTCACCTTAACTAAGTAACAGCTGAACAGCTGCTTAAATGTCCACATGTGGATAAAATCTCATCTCCTCAGAAAATATGATCTACTAAATGAGCCAATATAAAAAATAACCGTGACATTAGCTGATTTCACGTTGGGGACTTGGAAAAAGGTAAACAGTTAAAAAAGTGAGAAACCTGATGGAACTAGTGAAAGATAATTCTAATTAAGAACTACCAGGAACATCTGCAAGATTAAGAAAAACATTAAAAAATTTTTTTGTTTCTTTCTTCTTGAAATTAGCCAAAGAGCTTAAAAGCTGTTTTGCCTGATTACTAAGCAAGCTATTTCTCTTGCCTTAGCTGAAATACATTAAACTGCAGTATTTAAACATGTAACTTTTCTGCTGAGAATTAACCTGAGAGCAGTCAAGACCAGTGAACAGCACTTCCTTTTCAATATTCCAGTGTTGTACCTAACGAAGAAACTTTCTTGAACTTTGGATCAAGTTCTCACAGACTTTGGTTGAGCTTAAACACACTGTATGGTTCATAAAGTGGTCTGCTTGCAGGAGGCAAGCACAAATTTCAGCACAATCAAGAAAAAAGAATCCAGATTCACTTTTTTACAAGCTTAGAAAGAAAGGGACTCCTCAAGTGAGGCAGATCCATGCTACATTGGGCATATGATGAGGCAGAACCTGAAAAATAGTTAAGCCAAACGCACCCATCTGGAATATACACAGTGTCAAATAGTTTTGGTAATATTTTTAAATACAGAGAACATACTGGCCTGCATTACAACTCCAATTTTGTCTGGGCCTCTCCTGCAGTCCAGGCACAAGCTGTCTCCCACGTTCCTGTAGGAGAGCCACATTTCTCTCTCTTGTTCTGGTCAGTGAGGTGGCCAAGAAAGTGCCTCCACAATTAAAAAGTGTGAAAATGGGAAGAAAAGCTGAAGTAGGAGCACTTCTTCCCATTGCACAGGCCCAATGGCCTGCCAAATCTCAGGTGAAGGCAAGTCTCTTACTCACATTTCTGGCATGGGAACCTCACACTTCAATTGCAAGCTTTACGTAAAGATAGCTTTAGTTAAATTAGAAATGGATCCTTTTTAAAGCACAAAATGTAATCAACTAAGTTACCCAAGAAAAGGCAAGCAATAGCTCAGAAAATTAAGAGTTTGGGGAACTGCTGGATATATGCATGGTACAACACTGCAGTAACAGCATCTGGTCCTCTTCTACATACATCTGTCCAGAAGAGTCCAACCTTTCCCACCTGAACCCCCAAAACTGCCACATTTTTCAAAATACCGCTGCTGCGACTCATTTTGGATCCTTTCACTCTAGACCCAAATCCTACAGGATCTTGATCGGTATTTTGTTTTGCAAGAGATCTGACATCTAATTTAATGAGGAAAAAGCATCAGTTGGCAGCAGCAGCTGCAGAAGCAAAAGAAAACTGCTTACTCTCTAAAATGAAGGCAAATGAATCAGTCTGGTCGGTTATCAACTGTTCTCATCTGTCTGAAATAGCAGAGGAGCAAATTGGAGATACAGGATTTCCTGAAAGCTACTGGAAGCATTCAGATTATGCTCCATTTTACCGATTCTTATCCCACAACAGGGAACTAAGAGATACCCCAAACCACAGCCTTAAATTTAAAAAAAAACCTCACCACCACACCCCCCAAAACACACCCCAAACCTCCCAGCTGAATGGCATTAACAATTTTAGCATAAGCCTGATACCCAGATTAGTAGTGTCTTAAGGTTATGACACTACAGAAGATTTTGTATCCCTACGGGCCTACATCTGCACAAAAAGATCAACAATGCATTTGCTGCCCAAGCAGAAATTTCACTTGAGGCTGAGGGAGGAACATACTCTTTGCTTTTCTCAGGTCCAGAGGTGCTCATTTCAGATCAGCACTGGTAATACACCCCATAGTCACCACTTGGCATATACCTGCTCTGTGACTGGGGAAAAAAAAAGCATACACTTTGATCTTCAGAGATAAGTCTGTCATTAGGTAACTGTAGTAATTTTCTTTATTAATAAAATAAATCCCTTCTCATTTTCTGCAATATTCTGTACCACACAGCTCCTCAAGGCAAATTATTTCAGGAGAAAGAATGAAGTAATGAGTTTGAGCGGCTCTCAGACCGATGCTTGTGCTTGCAGCTCCCTGAACGAAACAGATGACAGTGCCAGACTTTCTTCCAGTGTAAAATGCAGTCAGTTGTACCGAATATTTTAAAGTGCCAAAAATAGAAACCCGCTTTGTGGAGGATAAGGGCTGGCATCAGCTGCAACTAAAGCATTTGTTACGGTTCATAAAATTGGCAGAAATGATTTAATTTTCTTTTTAAGAACATGAGGGTTTTTTAAGCAGCTCTTCTGACATAAAACTTTTCCCTACTGAATCTATTTTAAAAGTTAGTTAACACATTAGACTTAAAAATAACTACCACAATATATCTTCTTTTGATCACAGGTCAATTTAATTTTAAAGATCAACACCAGTTTTTCTTCCTCACAAAACACAGTTTGAGTTGTAGCTTTGTGGAAGACATCCCTTTTCACGACTGAAGGAGCCGGGCAGAGAAAAGCAGAGAGGTGGGATGTGGCAGTAGCCTCCAACCTGCTATGGGGCTTCAAGGCAAAGGTGAACAGGATTCACTGTTAGCATCTTCAGTTTACAATGCAAATGTGTTGCATCTGGCAGAAAAAGGGCACCACGTTTAGCGAAGGAAGGAGTGGGCCTCTCCAAGTCCTGCAGACCTGCTTCAGTCAACTCTTTTTCGGCACAGTGGCCTGTCTTCTGCATCACAGGACACTACTTATGCTCTACACCACTGACACATGTTGCTCTGCAGGAAGCAATAATTAAATTTTAATGGGCACAGCAGCCTTGGACTAGAACCGTAGAATCTTCATGGTTGGAAAGGACCTTTGAGATCATCGAGTCCAACTATACACACACACAAAAAAACAAACCGCTCCAATCTCTGCCACTAGAGCATGCCCTGAAGTACCACATCTAGACGTTTCTTAAACACCTCTAGGGATGGTGACTCTACCACCTCCCTGGGCAGGCTGTTCCAGTGCCTGACCACTCTTTCAGTAAAGTAATTCTTCCTAATATCTAATCTAAACCTCCCCTGCCACAACTTCAGACCATTTCCTCTGGTCCTGTCATTATTCACCTGGGAGAAGAGGCCAACACCCACCTCTCTCCAACCTCCTTTCGGGTAGTTGTAGAGGGCAATGAGGTCTCCCCTCAGCCTCCTCTTCTCCAAGCTAAACATGCCCAGCTCCCTCAGCCTCTCCTCATATGACCTGGTCTCCAGACCCCTCACCAGCCTGGTAGCTCTCCTCTGGACACGCTCCAGCACCTCAATGTCCCTCTTGTACAGAGGGGCCCAGAACTGAACACTACGAGGGTTCCATATCACAGTCTCAAGTAGCTTCTTATTATTTGGTGCTAGCGTGTACCTGCAACAGTCTGTGGCTAGGAAATCAGAGAGACTCAAAACCCAGATCCCACTACTCTGGGCAGAAAAACAAATTACCTGTCCAGGTCCCTTCCCCTGCACATTTCAGAATGTGGTGTATGAATTACACCACTGAAGAAAGGGTCTATCTAGCAAGGTAAAGATCTTTATAATCTGCAAGACCAGAGTCTATTGGGAACCGGAACAGGGAGAAAATATCCATTCCTCACCCAACGGTGACACTGCTGTGCCCAGGCCAGTGAGTCTTGCAGAGTACTGGCTTCTGTTAGACCTAAAGGTCCCTCTTCCCACATGCAGCACAGAAAAGTATAACTACAAAACATTCACTGAAACAGGCTTCCACCACAAACCATAACTAACAAATAAATTAAAAAAAAAAGATAAGGGAAAATGACATACAGGAGTTATTCTCAAGTAAATATCTAGAGTGCATACTGCACAGGATATTTAAATCTTTGTTTTCCCCACCAAAACAGTTTGTTCTGTAAACTGCAAGATAACTTCAGTGTGAAAAAACAGCCATATGAAAAACACCTCAAACATCATGGAATTAAGGAAGGAAAAGCAATACAGAGCCATGCACATAAACACTGACAATGCTGAAAGAAACTGTAATTTAGAATTTCTTTTTTTTCTTTCTAAATTTTGCTACGTTGAAGGAAGACCTCTAGACCACTTCAGCAGATGCAAACAAAGTCAAAGGACAAGCTAGAAAGTTATTGCACTTGGTAAAAAAGGAAACAGAGAAAGTATTAAAGTATCCCTTACAAATATTAGAAGTTCCTATTTAAAAACAAAAATATCAGAAGACCAGTGGAACCTTAAGAAGCACATATAATTTCTGAAAAACGTGTTTGTAAATTTTCTGACTATACAGAAAAAGAAAGCAAGCAAGCAGAGCTTTTAGCCCTGCTTAGTGACCATTTCCGAGCACATAACAAGTCACACAAACTCCCCAACTTCTGTGGGCTCACCTCTATCATTACCTTCTGAAAACATGGACAATCCGTCAACCTATGTAGGTTGCCCAGATGCAGAGGTATACTGTTACTTACTTGGTATTGCAATGACTGACCATGAAAAGATTAATACTGAAACATTGATCAAAGTGGAGATACTTAAAACAATGCCCCAGATTATCATGAAGAAATATCAACTGTATTGCCCTTCAATATTGCATTGGGAAACAACCTACTTTATGCCTCCATTTAGCTTGACCTGATAGGTGCACGAGGCAATTTACCATCTGCCTGAATATAATGAATGAGTACATGTACCAGGAATGCAAATAAAACATCAAGTTGCATCTCTCACCTTTGTCAGGTACACCTTGCATTTTTGTACAGGATCAAAGAATAAAACATTGGGGATTGACAAGATGGCATTAAAACTTAGTGGATTATTCCGTTTCTCCAAAAGACAGCAGGTGAGAACAAAATGGCTAAGAAATGGGACCTGCTAATAATAGTATCAAAAGCCTGGGCTAGCCAACAGATTTGATCGCGTTAAACGGCAGTAAGTGAGGTTCTTGCAGAAATTGCTTATGCGTTAAGTATGGCTACTTATACTGGCTGTGTAAGACACCAGTGGATTTAGTCACGCTCATGTAAATCTTATTATTTAAATACTACGTGATAACACTTGATAGACATGAACTGTCGAAACAGACAATACAAGTTGTTTTAAATTACACTTTTTAAAGGTAATCTCATACCGAGGATATAAAAAATAATGTTGCAGGAAAACAAAAAAGGCATCCTGAAAGCAAGGATTTCTTTGCTCAGTATACTAGAAATGCACAGCATTTCTTACAAGCACGGCACTTTCAAAGGCATAAATGGTTCAGAGATTTGTCTGCTTCGCCAACTGCATGTACAGGGACAGAAGTCCCAGAAAAGCAGGTGCTATTTCAAAACACAGCTGAGGTCTCCAAAGCTTCTGGGGGATTAGGATGCTCAATTCCAATTAAAATTTCAACCTGAGGCAACTTCAAGAGCTCCACTAAGCCAGCATTTGTACAAATAAAAGTTTATGCTGAGCTTATTGCTCGTGATTTTGCCAGCATGGATTGAGCACGTTTAAGCTTAATTCTCAGTGTGGCTGCAAGTCAATGTTTCTTGACCAGACACAAAAGCTGTCTTCAGCAGTCTCACTTGTCAGGTGCAAACACTGGCACATGTCTTTTAAAACTTTAAGGTTTAAAGAATAGCATCACATCTTCAGAAAATAAAGCATCCTTTGCATTAGGCACCCAGATGTATCACGTTACATAAACGCTTATTTTCATAACTACAATCCTACAGCAATAAACCAGCACACACAGGCATTCACAGGCACTTTTTCATTGTCAAAGAGGCCCTATGTCAAGTTTCACAAAAGTGCATTCTCTTTCACACATGCACGCACACCTTTCCCTGGAAACTCGAAATAAGCAGAGCAGTTACACAATATTCTACCACAAAAGTGGTATCTTACAGGGACAATTTGGGATTTCGAGATCAAACCACTAAGGCCAAGCCACTACAGCCGCAATATTTCCCTATTAAGACACCATACACACAACGTGGCAGAAATTCAAATTCGTTGGTAGCATTCCAGTTTTACAAGTGCCTGCTATTCAGTAATGTGTGTTCACTGCATTTGACTCAAACCAAGATGCTGCTACCAATAAAAAAAAGACGAGAGAGTAAGGAAAACAAAGAAGTGATGAAATAATATAAGCAAGCAAAAGGAAAATGGAGTTTAAGAGATTCGCCGATATTCAAGAGCAAAAGTAATCTCAGTAATGCTTTCAGTTTGGCTAAAAAAGTTTGCATTACCTGTCGACTTCCCTGCTTGGAGGAGCAGCTGCTAGTACTTCTTGAAGGAGACAACATCTTCTGGGATACACCAAAGCTTCTTTCTTCACTCATGATCCAATACCATTTGTTTCACATAAGCTTACTTAGAACACTATTAAAAGGTAATTTAAAAAATGTGTTGGAAGACTCCTGAAAGAAACACAGAACTCATCCTTTACCCCAATGCAGTCCAGAGGCATGATCTGCATCCCATGGAAATTTCTAAAAGGGAAAAGAACAACAAAAAGCCAAGTTATCAGATGTTGTCTCTTACTGACATCCTGTAGCATGAATCATAATAAAGCCTTTGGTAATACAAGCTGTCTGCATTACTGTACATTATTAGAAATTAATTCAACAATTTTCAAGTCTCAAACAGGAAAAACATGAATTCGGGATGCTAAATGCATGCTTTAATCTTCACTGTTTATTCAGAGGACAAAGTACAGTATCAAGCATCTTTTTAAAGATGTAAATTCATTTAAAAGATTAATAAAGGCACACATAGAGTATAATAAATATGTGTATAAAATGGACCAAAACAGCCTCAAAATGAGAAGAAAGCATCTAATAAAATGTCTCACAAAAAGGATGGTGGGTAATCAGAAAAATACCTCTTTTTCCCAGTTCCTTGATAATTTACAAAAGTAAGCATGGCTTCAGGTTGTAAGGGGGGGAAAAAAACCTCTATAAAGTAGTGAACATGCAAACGCAGCTGCATAGAAATGTGCATGACCACTCTTACCTGGAACCAGAAAGTTGTAACTATTGTCACATCAGTTGTCTCAGTCAGTGACTGGAAGAATAATGAACAGTCTGTTTAATAACAGCCCTGTTCGCAGCATATGCAAATAAAAGCCACGCCAGAAACTCCCAATAACAGATTTCCAGTGTGGGCAAGAGTTGTCATGGTAACTGCATATATTTTTTAAAACCAAACAGAGGACATAACAAAAGGGTGATGCTTTCCAAAACTTGGGGTGGTTAGAGGAGCTTTATAGGAGTCTATCACTTCAGATTTTATTGTCTTGGGCAAGGAATTTGCACATTAGGAAGAGTGCAAGAACCACCACTGAAAAAGGTAAGGAAGTTTGCACAAAGGGAAGAGAAATATCATTGCCAAAACAGGGAGGCACTACTTCATCAGGTGAATGAACACCTGTCAGAAGAGTCCTGAACTGGGATCGCTGGTTATTGAAGTTTGCCATTCATTTTTTCTTGAAAAGGCTTTAAAACCTATTACCGAGAGAAGCAGCATTTTCAGATCCCTAGTAAACCACTTTTTGTATCTTATGAATTCATTTCCCTTTAAAAAAACAAAAACAAAAAAAACACACAGAAAAATAAGCCAAACAAAAACACCAAAAAAAAGTAAAACCCGGTGCTATAATTAAGACGAAGACAACATTATGTTGCAGAACACCTCTCCACCTACTGCCATAGTCTGAAGCATCCAACTTCCAAACAGAGACCTTTTCCAATCTATAGTGCCTCTGTGGCAATATAGTTTATTGTAACATTTCAACAATATGCCCTCTTTTCACCTGAAACAAGGTCTCTCTCTTCTTAGTGTTTACCTTACCTAGGTAGAAATACCCAGTTACCCCCAGACCAAATCTATGCTCAGCAGCAATAGTGAAACAGCCCAAGTCTCCAAACGTCGGGTGAGAAAGTGAGCTCTGCTGGGGCTCTGTCACTGCTGAGTCAGCCTGGCAATTATTTCCATCAGACAGGCACAAAACTAGCGAGCGCAATGCAACAGCTGAAGAAAACCAGAAGAGCACAGCAATGTGATAGCACGGCCTGAACTGGGCTAGTGCATGGGTTTTACACTGAAATTACTACTGAGCTTTGGAATAGTGCATTTTGGAGAAGGTATAGTCGCTTCCTATCTGGAAGGTAAATTTGTGTGGCATTTCATTAAGGACTAGCGCTTTTAGCAGGTTTAGATTTATCTCAATTTATGCAGGTTTTAAACTGCAGAGTGAGTATAAAGTATAACTTTCTTGCTTAGTTTCAAGCTGCATTTAGTAAAAGAGTTTAATGGTAACATCTCTATTAACAAGCAGAGGTCAAATATTCACAAGAAGAATGGAAACACGCTTCCTGCAAACTCATCTTTCAGATAACCCCTTGAAAGTACCATGCAGCAAGTGCTTTACTTTTTTGGCATACAGTTTGCTCAGATATCGCCTGTCCTCTTCACTGCTCTGTGTTCAAAATGAGCACTTCAGCACTTGGCTTTCATCAGTGACTATCCGGCATTTTGGCAGAGACTGGCAGAGTTCATGGCAAGAAACAGGCTCTAATTTGCAGCAAAATGCACTGAAAGTTGCTGTCATCAGTACCTTGCGAGTGTATCTTCAGGATGCACTAGATGTAAGTTACACAACGCCCTTTGCCTGTCTGAACACACAGCACAATGGTTGTGATGTCCTGGAAGTGTCAGGTAACTGAAAAAAAAGGAGGTCTCATGGACTTTCACACAAAAAGAAGTCATATAATCAGAAGAGTATTTCTATCATCATGTTTTTGGTGTGGAGTCTAAATGAAGTTGTGTGTGTACATTAGCATTTTAGGACAGAGCAGAAGGGCACTTCTGCTGCAAATCTCCTGGTCCTCCCCTCTTCCCACGTTTCGGTTTGCACTGCAGGACAGTCTTGGAACATGGAAACCAAATCTCTTTTGGATGAACTGTGCTCCAGGAGTGCATCCAGTGCTCACTGCACTGAGTCCACGGCACCAGATTAGAGCTGTCCTGACTAGTCCCATCCCGGTGTAGGTGCTGGGTCCTCACCTTTAACTGATTCGCTACAAAGGTCTGCTTTTAATGCACTGTTCTACTTGCTAACATTGACATTACCTAGACACAGACTTAGCCACCTAAGTAAGTACTTAAGATCTCCCAGGGCAATGTCATTTGTCCTTTTTGAATCAAAAAGAGAGAGACGGGCACTTTTCCAGAATTCAAATGAGCTGAAGGTGACTCAGCCACCTAACCAGAAGTGCTTAAACTAAGGGCAGGAGACAGATGGGGTAAATCTGACAGAGAGCACCTGAAGTATTTCGTCAGTCTGTTTCCAAAATTAGGCTTTTGAATTTTCCTTTATTACTTCAAATTAATTTACTACATGGGCTGAAAAAGAGGCTTTTGTTACCTGAAGAAGGCAGGAGTGAAGCGTGCCCTCTCTCCAAAGTGTTTTATTATTATTTTATCGGGGTTTCCCAGTAATGTAACTTACTACCTTGAGACTTCCCAGTTTGAACAAGAAAGTGTATATGAATAACGAGCATGGCCCCAAATCATCTTTGAAAACTGCTGCATGCTCCAGCAACTACTTTGTGCTCCTTTTTTAAAATTCTCCTCAAGTTCAGGAATAAAAAAGAAAACTGTGGCTGTCCTTCAACAATAACCCACCTATTCTTCTAGGAAGGTGTGAAAACACTGATCCTGCATCCCAAACTGACTCGCATATTCTGGCTGCCAGCAGCAGTGGCTGGGCCTCTCTAAGGCAACTGATATTTTACATTACCCATGGAACTTAAGGCTACCAGGCACAAGAGTAATTACAACTTTAAAGCAGGCATAAAAATTGGTGTTATGCTACCTATGCTAAAATTGCGGCTAAAACTGATGTTTTGAGGTTGTCATGATCCACCTACTTCAGGTTCAACACACTTTGGTCCTCCCCGTACCACAGGACGGCCTCAGAACTGTGTTTGTGCCCACCTTTCCTCTGGAGCGCACAGTGCCTCTCCATCTGGCCTACCCCAAAAGACACATCAGAGGCGTGAGGCTGAGGGAAATCCAAATAAATTTAGGACAGGAATTTTCTCAAGTGCTAAATACTGGCCTAATTCTTCGCTATCTAGTCAAAAACAGCAAAAGTAGGCCAAGAGAGTACTTTTGCAAATGACCTTGCCAGGTGCATTTTAAAGAATTAAGAATACGTGAGTATCAAATATTATTTATAGCTACTACATCCTAAACCCATAAACAGCACTTATCTCTACTTATCATCTGTTACTAAGAGCCTTATCGTTCTACATCAATTAATGTATACATATGAGAGGACCTATTTTTTAAAAAAAGTACCATCCGAAGTTGTTCTCAAACCTTTAAAACTGCACGAGTTCAAAGCAGCTTCTTAGTATCACAATTCATCTCTTGCTACTGTCAAAACAATAAGCTCACAGCAAAACACAATTTTTTCCACATCTTAAAAAAGGCAGAAATTTAGAAAAAGAACAATTGAAAACTGCAGTAAAAATCAACATTATGCAATTTGTTATGGCTCTGGAAGAAAAATAAAGCCTTAACAGCTGCTTCAGAGCTGATTCAGCAGTGAAAGAACACTGACGAGAGATTTTGAGCAGCAGAACTGGAAGCATACATCTCATTCTATAACTGTAATCAATTAAGGTTTTGTGCACAGAAGAATACGAAGAACAGCCTGAGGAGAGTCATGTGGCCACAGCAAGCGCAGGACTGAGCAATCCAAAATAGAACTGCAAGCAACATTGAGTGACTCTCATAGAATTAAAAAAGAATTCGTGCTGAAACCTTTGCTTTGTAGCTATTATTAAGTTACATTCACTCATGTCCACCTGGATAAACAAAGCAATAGTCTTTCTCAAGTAATGCTTTCATGGCTTTCTCTGTTATACTTCAAATTGTCAGCTTTAATCTATCCCAGTGTCTCATCTGGTTCAAAAAAGGAAAGAATTATTTATAGACTACAGATACACCATGTACAACTACTGGAGATGTCTTTTCAAGGAGGGTATTAGCTGTTTCCTGAATTACCATAAGACTCATACTACTGAAGGACAAAGCACACAAATAACTGTCCTGTTGCTAGCTATTCTCTTTATAGAAGAAAACTTGCAGAAACAAACATAAAGCAGTTTAAAACAACTAAGTTATTAAAACTATCTTTGAAAACAAAAGTTCAAACAGCTTAGGGAGACTGACAGTAACAGGAAGTATTTCAGAACTGCCTTCCATCGTAGGCGCTCTCTGCAGACATCACCCAACACAGCCTGTGTTGAGCTGATGCTTTCATTAGCCATGGACACATACTACTCTCTGAAGTAGTCCGTTATGCAAAGAAACACTTAGTTCCATCTAGCCCACTTCCTTGAGGAGGCTATCATAGTAATGAAACCATACCATTTCAGTGACCCAAAAGAGGAAAATGTAGTTCAGGCAAAATTCTCCTAATTGTCTAATCAACAGACACAGAGTGAGAAAGCAAAAAAGCGAGACAAATGACAAACACACCCCATTTAACACCAATGACTTTTCATGTATAACATTCATCACTTGATGAAAGAAAATCCTGTACGTTGCAGTGTAAGGAAAGTAAAAAACCAAAACAAAAAAAAACCCAGAAAAAATCTAGTAGAGTACGTCCCAAGAAAGACATCAATGAAGAATATGCTTCAATGTCAAGTCTAGTCAGACTCTCCTGAAGCAAAGCAAATATCTGCTGTCTCACTACCCCTTGGGGCAAATAATTCTATCCTTCTATTAGAAAAATCTTACATAAATTTACAAGTAGGTCAATTGGCATCTTGAAATACATACATAAAAATACCACCTTTCCCTCACATCCACCATAGAACCTAACTATAATACTCCATGCAACATGATTCATTTTAAATGTATAATCTTGACGCTGTTTCCCCCTCCCCAGGAGATCTGCGATAGATTACACTTGTATAAAAAACTTGCTGGGTATATAGTCTAGACAGATCTGTTAAAAATCTTGGTGACTAGTGATACTGAAAACACATGCAGTAATGGCGGCATTGTATTACTATGGTAGTCAGCTGTCACACCACCTTTTCCACCCAACTTTTAATTGCAGTCAAGAATCATAACTTAAAGGACTGACCTAGCCCACAGTCAGGTCCTAAATAATTAATAACTCTCCTTCTCCCCCCACCCCTTTTGGAAAGAGCCTTGCCTAGGGACAGCCTAGCAGCTCAGGGCTCTCTAGCAGGAGCCACTGGACTGAGTGGGGTCCCACGTGTCCCCTCCAGCTCTTAGCATGACTCTCACACACTTGACTGAGAAGCCAGAAGCTGGGGGGCCATAGGAACCAGTCTGCGACCCAGTAACAGAGGGGTCCACAGTCTCCCTATCAAGAGGATGGAGCAGAAAATAACAGCTACTGAGCTGGGATCAAATTCTAGACTGGGAGCAGATACACTGCATACAGCAATGCTAATGAGGTTGACAGCCCTCCCTGTGCTCAATAAAGAAGCAGTGGGTCTGTTTGCATGGGAAGTGCCATTCATCTAGGGAAGACCTTACAAGTGAAAAGACAAAGGATGATCAGGCAATAGAAAAGAGAGAAGGGCTTATTACCATTTCCAGTAAGGAAAGTAACAGGCACGTGGTATCATTTTACAGTCTGTACTAAAAACCTTGGAAAGGCCCATCTGTTAGTGATAACGTCCCAGAGTTGGTACGAGTGGAAACATTACCATTTGGCACTAGCTTGGTTGCCTCTCATTTTTCTGCTATCTGTTACTATTTAAAGCTTTGCTTTGTTCACTAAAACAAAGATAGTCCACTATGCCCCAAGGCTTATTCCTTTTTAACACTGCACTTGCAATTGCTAAAACGTTACTGAAATACAGACTGTTTGTTTTCCTAGATTCAGTTTTGATAGGCACAATGTTAGTTCTGGAAGTCAGTGCCTTCTCGTGGAAACATCTGTCAGTCTGCCAGCATGTAGTAATTCAAGATCTTAAGACAGTACTGTCTGTACATCAAGAAAAAGACATCACTTTCCTGTCAAATCACTGAAGGCATCCATGTAACTTTGAATCAGACTGTCTCTTTGTGACCTGATCAGCTGCATAATGATGTGAGATGCATAAATCTACCAAGGCTGACATCAAGCAATATGTTTTATTAAACCAGTATACATAGTTGATTTAACTATGGAAAAACAAACCCAAAACCAGTCACCTGTGGTTTCAGGTAGAACAGCAAATGGAAGAGTTTTGGTAGCCCAGCCACGATCCTTCACAAAAATCTGAAGAAAAACATTATGGGGTATGCATGAACAACAAACACAACACCAAGATCCTTTATCTCATGCAGGAAAACTAGATGTGTTCATTAAAAAGTGGCAGGATTCAACAAGCCTGCATTGTCCTCTTTGATGTGGCGTTCTGGTTTTCACACTTTGGCATATCTAATTTCTAAAAAAACTAAACCAAAACCAAAAAACTAGGGTCCCCCTCCCAGATAGCTGTTTTTCCATGATACACTGGAATTAACATGTATGTCTTGTGTATGTCATTTAATTCCTAAAAGAAAAAAGTTACAACAGAAACAACACTTCCCTTTAAGAATGTTTAGTGCTTCTCCTTTAAAAGCAGGCTTATTAGCTCAAAATTTAAATCTCATTAACTTTAATGACCGTGGTAGCAAGATTCAGTTCTTCCTAGGATACACAGAAATTCATTTATGCACTTTATAAAGTGTAATGACCATGATTTATGAAAATGTCGCATTTCTTCTTGATCGACTTACCGTATCATTAGAGGCTTCTGTCTGTAAATCCATTCCAGTACACCTTATTCAGTTTACTTTACAACATCAGTATTTATAAATGCAGAACTACAGCTTTCTTTTCAATATTATGCACATTATTTCTACATATTGGTCTTTCATATTAAGATAGCTTGAAACATCAAAAGAGGTGTGTAGTATTCTGAAAAAAGGCAGGATTAGCACATCAGTGTTAACCCTTTCTAACATCATCTTAGGCGAGGGGCCACTAACTTCCCAACACACTGTTTCTAAACATGCAATGTGTGAATAACCTTAGAGATACGCTGTAGGGAACAATTAACACACATAAAGTATACTGAGGACAATTAGTACTACGAGTGCCAAGAATTTTTGTTATTAATGCCAAAAGGTAAGTGTTTGTTAACTCCAAGCCTTTGATTAAAAAATATGCAAATACGAATAAAAAAGTGTACACAGAAAAGTGTTTCTTTTAAATAAAAATTAAAGATGTTAAGGCTTGGGCTAGAGCTCTTCAAGGGCAGACAGGGCAATGCCTGCAACTGTCCCTTTGCTTGTAAACACATATCGCCTACACTTATGCAGGTGACAAGAACCGAGAAAAGCAGATGCAGGTGCAGAGGGAGCAAACCATGTTCTTGGAAGATTCTACATCACAGCTGGCCTTAAATCCATCCATATTTATGACTGTAATGAACACTTTGACAATGGGAACCAGGAAAGAGGTTCCAAGGATCAGGTTTTCTGCAAATTATCTTCATGGCATAGGATAAAGATGAACTGAAAGAGATCTGGAAGCAGAAAGATGCATAATATGGGAAACCAGATTATAAATCTGAATGATTACATGCAATGTTTTGCCTAAATAATACGAAATAGGAAAATACCAATCACAGTAGCTGGGTCAGAAAAAGAAGACGCAGGCTAGAGATGAGGGCCTCTAACTCAGTTAACAAGGTAGCTCTTGAGCAGGAAAGAGACCATAAAAGGGATCCTTTCCCCACCTCACGTGACAGAACTCCTCAAGTTCTGAAATGCTGGAAGAGAATCCGAATCCATCTAGGGTTACCTTAGAGGCTCTACTTGGACAGAGCTGGTAAGAGAACTTTTGACCTTGAAAAAAGAAGAACGTGAACACAAAGCTGCAGAAGCAGCAACCATGCTCAGGAAGAACAGAAAGTCTATTTCAGAGTAAGCGCTTTCATGTCAGATCTTGTCCTGCCACTGCCTAGCTACAATGGAACAAAATCTAAAAGCAAGTTAGGAGACTGGCCAAAAAGGAAAGCTTCAATTAAGACTTTGTGAATAATTTAATACTATTACTGACAGCCCAGAACAAGGAAGATGTATAGAGCTTTAATGCACTAAGTTTGTTTATACAGGTCTACTACAATATGACATCCCAATGTAAAAATATGGCCCGCCTCCAGCAATAGAGCTCAGAGTTAATACAAAGCTGCTGAGAACTTTAATGGATCTCAGTAGCAGTTCGGTGTCTCCACTGATGGGTTAGAGCTCAAATTCATATTCACTTTATAACTGCAGTTAAACAAATTCTTGCTCCCAAGCAATTTGTAACTGTCCTTTTTCTGGAGACCAGTAGTTCCCCTACAAAGAAAATAAATTTTAAAAAATAATTTAAAAATCACAGGAACCCTCCCTAATCTGCTTCAGTGGAGAGCCATTTGTCACAGGGGGTAGTTCACATACTTTGCTTTGGCCAAAATGCAGGGATGCTCATCACCAACTTGCGGGCAAGAAAGTAGAAGCTGTATTGTTTTCAACTGATCAGACAGATCTGGAAAAGATACTCTGTCCCTAATCTTACATTTTGATTTAGGTTACTGCAAGCTATTGACTATCTATTTGAATTTAATTAACAACAAGAGAAATTCCACATGATTAAAAAAAAGCTTCAGCTACACTCCCATTCTCAAGAATTTTTAGAGGTTTAAAAGATCAGCAGTTTTAATTATGATGCTTCAGCAATATGAAAGAATGAATAATTTACAAATAACTTGATTTGAGCTCAGTGAAAGGATGCTACAATTTAACAATCCATATTTGTTATTTCTAATGAGTACACTCATTTTTTACTTCAGTTACAGTCACCATAGACAGGCTATAGAGACAGCAGACAACAACACGAAGAGTTTTATAGCATGTGCAGTCAAGCGTCTTGGTTGCTTCATAGCATTTTTGAGGTTGGTTATACTAGAACTGCAACTGAACAACCTGGATTTTAATTATAGGCTATAAAAGCAGCAATAAACAGAAGTGTTTACAAGTGACGTAGATTCCCTTTAAACTGCTTAATATTAAAAGAGCACCACCATTCTTGGTCTTTGCCTCTTCTCCCTACTCCCCTCTCAACCTCTCATCATTTTTGTGTTTGTTTCTAAAATGCTGGCATATGGTACTGACTTTTCTAGACCATCAGAGCTTACAACACAAAAATAAAATAAACCTGTGGTTAATTATGAGTAGGTGCAGCATAAGGTGCATCCTGACCTACTTAACAAGAGATTTTCCACAATTTTTCATATAATGCACTTGATTAATTTCTGAAAAGGAAAATAAAATTTAAAAAAAGCCATTTCTTAGAGGAAGGAGCTAAAAAGTTGGGGTTTTTTATTTTTAATAAAAAAATATCTAAAATAATAACATAGGAAGTTGCAGGAAACATAACACAGAGCTAATTTTTTAACAGATGGCAGTCATGCCCTCTTCACCCATGCTGACCTACATATTTTTCCCTTAACTTTTATTAATATTCATCTTTCACTGTGTTTTCCAGAATTTTGCCAGCAAATGATACATTTAGGATAAAAGGTCTGAGGAACTCATTCAAGTACATCTTTTTTACATGATAAAATATAGAACACAAAGCAAGAAAACACCTTTAGAAAGCTTATGCCATAAAATTGCATTTTTGACACAAAATTGTCTTTTCAAAGGCCGCTCAAGATTGAAACTATGTACAAAGTTTTCATCAAGTCTTGACCACAAAACTTGGAGTTTGCAGACATCAAAGCATTTTGATAACTCACACTTTCTTCTAGAAAAAAAAAATACACCTATTCCATACAGACAGTTAATTCACAACCATTCAACTGAATTTCATTATTTTGTCCTATGCATTTAATTGTGAAAAGGTAGAAAAATTAAATGCATGTAGAAAGCAAAGAGATGGAGGAGGAATGTGGAAATAATTACTGTGAATGGCAAAAGAATTTTAAATTTCCATATAAAATGTACCCAATCTTTTCTTCTAAGCATTACGTTATACTGCTTTTGAGAACACATAATAAAATATGTCCACAATACTCAAATCTTTTACTTTTTTTACTCCAAAATGACAAGGATTTACATGGAACACCACATTAAAGATAAATCTTGGAATGACTGATGGCAGTTAGAAGGATTACATTTGGAAAAGTTACATCATCAGCATTTGCAGTCTTCCAGTCTTCTCTTCTGTACTCAAAAATAAGAACATTAGTCAACTGTCTGTCCTAGCAGCAAGCAAACGAGGTGGCCATGGGAGGCAGCAGTCCCCCAGCTCCAGTTTCAGACTGTCGTTCTCAGGCATGCTAACTCGCCTGACTGCTCATCAGCGTCTGGGGAAAAGAGCAAAGTAGTCTGAGCATATTCTCACTTCATGCACAACAAAGAGACTGCTGCAAAAATATCCTTTTGGAAAGACTTACTGGCTTTCTTGGAGTAGAAGAGGTAAGCTTCTATGTAACAAATTCTCTATGGATGAAATTTATGAGCAGCATTTTGTGGTTAGCAACACAAAGATGTCGAGAAAAGTACCACATACAGTACCATCGCCTAACAAAGCTCTGAAACCCTGCACATACGGGCAGAGACTCAAAAGGACCAATAGTTCCTATTTTGCCTGAAGGACCAGCCTCCTGATGTCCCTCATTAGAATGATCTCCCAGAGCAGAAAACGCACGCTAATTGGGACAATCATAAAATGGTTGTTGCTGAGGCTATTCCCACATTGTTCCCAGACTGAGACATTGAAAGGTTGTTCTCTAGTGTGATTTTACAATACCAGTTAGGCAGATGAACAGTGAAGGTGATCGCTTCAAGTCAGTAACCAAACTATAATATAAAATACAGTGACAAACCAAGCAGGATCTCCTGTCACACTCCAGTATCAATTGCTTCACCAAGAAATGATTTAAAGAATAGATCGCTTATCATGCTGAATGAGTATCATACTTTTAAAAGGTGAAAGTCAAGAAATACAGAGTACAGTACAACACAACACATTTCTTGAGCACCTGGCAGTGTATCCCATCTCTTCGTTTTAGTCAAGTGAATTAAAATGCTAATAGAACCACACGCCAGCTCATTTACAAAGCCCATACAACAAAATCCAAGTAATTTCTATATGTGTGAAGTACAAAAAAATTATTTAATTACTTGGAGGAAAAGATTCTGATCTCTTTCCTTATGTTTCTCTCCTTTCAGCACCATTAGGTTTTTGAACAAAGATTTTGAAAGTGGGACAAACAGGAGCCACATGTCAGGCTCTGAATAGCATCCAGTGAAAGCTGACTGTATCTTCGTGCCTCCCAAAACACCCACCTTAAAGCGCAGTTCATTTAGGCTGACCCAAAACTGCATTAAAAGCTTTTACGCTCCACATTTTGCTTTCACATAAATGATAGCATTCCCAGCCATACAAGTTCTGACCCATTACCAATCACCAAGCTATTAAAAAATTCAGTATCATTCCCAAAAATTGGATTAAATTTGTCTTTACTCCAGCAGCTCATTTTGAAAGTCTGTCATTTGCTCTTGTGGGTTGTCCGCACAATTCTAGCATACAGAGCTAATTAGAGTTTCCACTATAGTAAATGCTGCAGCGCACTGCTTTTCCTGCCTTGTGTAAAGGGATCTGACTTTGTATTAATTTTGCCTGGGGACTCCACAGACTGCTCAGACAGAGCTCACATCTCCTGTTGCTAGTTCATACTCTCCATCTTCCTCCCTGCCCCACTCCCTCTGCCTGGAATATTTCCTAGAGCTAGGGGAGGATGTGGGAAACGCATGAGGCATTTGGAAGTTAAAACCAGCAGTTTAACCACCTTGTACAGCAAATATAAGAGGCTTAAATTCACCAACAAGTGCAGGAATTGTCAAGTTGGACGTTATGCATTAAGCATGAGAAAGTAAATACATGTGACAAATGCATTTCTTCCCATGTGAATGTAATGATTCTCAGGCTAATGTATCTAAATTAAGTCACACATTAGTTATGTCTGAACAGAGCAGAGTGACAATTAACATTCTGTACATAATCAACCACTGGGTTTTTATATTCACAACCAACTCCAGGGACGCTGCAGGCCTGACTTTTCTTCAGCTGAGCAAGCAGTGAGATATTATTTCAACAACATCCACTTAGAGTAAACAGCCTTCATGTCCACATGCACAGAACAGGATATTTCACAGGTAGTAAATTAAATAAATTGTGTGAAAGCAAACAGTTCAAATTGGGCTGCCATGATTTATCCAAAACGACTAAACACTCTTCCATTAGATCTTCCCTGTAACATACTGAATCAGGACTTGTTCACCACTGGTCACAGAAATAAATAAATAAATAAATGTCAGCAATGCTGGTTTTCACAGTCATTTCAGAGTACTCTGAAATACAGTTGCATGCAGAAATGTGAGTATTTTTGTGACAGCAATAAAATATTCTTTATAAAGGAAGGTACAGCTTCCTTACCATGCACTTTATAATATGTTACCTGTTGTTCTCACAGTCCAGCTTAATGACAGGAATTTTACTAATACTCAATCATGGCAGTTACAGCCTGAAGCTGCAATGCTGAAGGACAATTAAAGGTCACTGCCTATAAGATTACACCAGCCCCATGACAGAACGTATTTGAAAGCTAAGGCAGAAGCCCCCTAGCTCTGAGTCACTGCAGTCTCAACAGATCTGGACATTTCTCTCAACATCTGCATCACTTGGGCTTTCTGAGCTGGCTACTGGATTCAGATCCGTCGGAATGCCACCTGCCGGAGGACTCAGGTGGACCGCAGCCTTCCTCTCTACTTCAGCAGCTGTATTCTGTTTATCAGGCTAAGAACTTCTGCAGCATCTTCCATGGCAAAACCTACAATTTGTGCAGGTAACAAAGCTGCTTTATTTCCAATAGCTGTGAAAAGTACATGCATATTTATATACATGCTTTCTATACGCACATCTGCATGCTATCACCCGCTTCAAGTGCTAATGATCCTTCTATAATCAAGTTTTAATGTGCACATTATTTTTTTTTTATGACAACCCCTTTGTATTTTAAAGGCATATATCATATCCAGCATGTTGTGGCCAGATTTCTGGGCTATAAGTTAAATAAAACGTGATGCATGTTTATTTAACTGGAAAACATGAATTTATCTTCCCACAGGTGACCATTCTAACAGCACATCTGGAGCACCCCACATACAGCCAGACATCCAGGCAAAAGACAGTGTTAGTGGTTCCTTATCCCCGCAAGCCACTATTAATAGGGCCTCCATCTTACAGCAAAAGATCCCACTTCAGAAGTATTCCTCAAGTCTTGTGCTGCTAGTGATGAATTAACCAAGTCTGAAGGCTCTAACAAGATAAACCCAAAAATGTTCAAATCTGCTTGAACTGATGCACACTAAACATGTGGTTTGACCAATGTAACTTTGCAGAGGTATTTATATCCCCCTCCATTAGGGCTTCGAAGAAAAGAAGAAAAAAAACGTGATAGTCATGTGCGTTGAGTTGCACTTCAGTCTTAAGGGTTTTCAAAATGTTTAAATTTGCTTTTTCAAACATATAAAAGAGGCAAGACAACACTGACAGGAATAAAGTGAAATGCATTTAGAAATAAGACTTTAGCCTGCTTACGTTTTACAGAACCCTGAAATCTGTTCATGATTTGAAAATGTCTTTCTACTTCTGCTTTGAATGATACTTATATTACACAAAGGCCAAAAGCTGAGTTTAAGTGCAGAAATATAAAGCTGTAAGAAATTCTTATCACTCATTTCGTTCTATCATTCCTTATATTTCTCCAAAGCCTCTAGTCACTGTCCTCTACATCTTTCAGCCCTACTGTCCTCTGTACTCCCCACTGTCATCCAGAGACGATGACAAGGGGTGCGTGGTGCCTCTCTCCTACCACTACCTCCACTTTTACGAACGCACGGTTCATTTCAGTGATCCTGTGTTGACATACTGACAATCTGAAAGATACTCAGTATTGAAGAATGTTGTGTGCTGCTTCTTTTGACAAATACTTCTGTGATATTGTTCAAAAATCTTCCATCTGGAATACAACTGTGGGAAGAAAACAAACTAAAGAAGAAAAGAGCCAAAACCAGTGAGAGTTTGCAGGCTGGGAGTTTCTGGGAGTGGGAAGAGAATAGCCTCAAACGCAATTTGAGGTTTCTCATTGCAAGTGTCTTGAACAAGACATCTCAATTTCGTCAAGTGAGATTTAATGATACAGTGTAAAGCTACTTCACTGGGGGAAGTGTTTATTTCCTCCCCCCGCCCCGCTTTCACTTCAAGGGGCAACTTTGTTATTGCAGCTGCTACAGTTACTTACAGTCGTTGCTTTCTTTAGCTTGGTGTTTGGGGATTTTATTTTTTGTATTTTCACTTTTTTTATTTAAATGAAATGAGCATTATTTTTCAAGTTGATACATTAGGTCATGGCAATTGTTGCCGGTAGAAGTAATATACACCACCTTTGAAAACAGACTTATTTTTGCCAAATATATCCAAAGTAAATCCTTATAATATAAATTTATTCATCTTTGTATATACCATCAATCAAGTATACACTTACTAGAATAGGATGTGCAATTTCTATAAACTTGAAAAAATCATTTAAAGACAGCCTTTTTCACAGAAGATCATAAGTCACCCTGATGAAGATTATAGTAAGAGTCTGACAAAAGGGCAAATGTTTTATAACTATTCAGGATAAAGGACTGGTGCACTTTACTCTTACAGCATCTGGTACTGGCTAGTGCCAGAAACAAGTGTGGAGAAGAACAGAGTACACCCATCATAGCAGCCCCTGCACCTGAACACCAGCATTCCTTTACCAAGGAGTCTGCAAATACAGGGTAGATTGAAATCTCACAACTTGCAGGGTGAGATGCTGAATCATGCCCTTAACAGCTGTTACTTAGCTATCACCACCTCTTCATTAGTGGTTTCATTTAGATTCCCTTGATAACTGTATGGCACTGGGGAGGACAAAAAAAAAAAAAAAAAAAAAAAAAAAAAAAAAAAAGAAAAACAAACCAAAACTCAATACATAAACAAAAATTTTCAAGTTGAAGTATAAACTATGGCTTGGCTAGATAGAGCAAGTAGCCTTCTAGATTCAGTGTGAAAGCATTCAAAGTGAAAACATGAATCATGGTGTGAGGGAAGAATAATTTTGTGCTTAGGAGACTTTCAAAACATTTGGAGTTTCTGGTCATGAGATGACTTTGAAAACAGGCAAGTGAACTCCCTTACTCTCCAGCCACCCCCCAGCCAGATTTGGGCTAGTAAGGAAAGAAACCTCAACTCCAAATTTGATACATCCAAGTATTTCTCTGGAAAACTGCCCAATACAGGCTACTTCTGTAGAAGAGCCCATGCTGCACAAAGCCAAGAAGATGATTTAACTGGAGCAGTAAAACCCCCGCTTTTCTTATAGCCAGACAGACACAGTCCTCCCTCACCTACTGCTGGCCTCACTTTTCCTCTCTCCAATACATCCTCCAACAACAATGGGTAAAATAAAAATGCTGCCAAGGACTGATTTAAAAGAAAACCAAACCAAAAAGTTTATTGGTATTTCAGACACAGATGTGCACACTTCTATAGTTGGTCATACAGCAAAGATACAGCATGTGCAAAAAATTCTCCAGACAGTGGTCTGCTGTAGAAAACTCTCACTTTTATTTTCATTCCTTTATGTTTACTTAAACAAAAATGAGTGAACCATTGTATTCATTAATATCTTTTCCAAACTATAACACTACAGATCATAAACCCTGAGTTTAACCAGTGTTGATTAAAAAACCTTAGGTAGTTACTCCTTGTAAAATCTATCATTAGAGCAAATTACTGTCTGATTGTTATTTAGAGTGTGGCATTTATTTATGCCTGTTGTCCTTCCCATTAAAAGAACCAAAGTGAAGAAGACAGAGAACCAACTCCTCTGTTTCTCAGAGGACAGGGGGACTCTGTCACCCCAGATGATGAAAGAACATTAGAAAAACTGAAGTTGTGGTCATTAGGGACAGCCTGAAAGACTAGCAAAAAATAATCTTGTAAAAACGTTCAACTTTGAAATTTTATTTTTGAAGTTATGATTACACTGCCCGATGACAGTCTACTAAACATGATTTAAATTGAGAAAGCAAATTAGAGCAGTATAGGCTTAAGTGGAAGGTTTTAAGGGGACTCTAACTATGGGATTAGAAAGAGCTGTTACTCTCCCACTTGGACTCAAGACTGCTCTGGAAAGTTAACATGAACTTTTACATAGCAACAGCTTCAGGTAATATATGCTGCCTAGTCTTAAAAGTTGTATATTACTCACTCAAAAGGGGGAAAAGCAAATGGGAACTGAAAAACCTGCTAATTCTTACCTAATAAATTAACAAAATACCAAAACACTGTGCAAGGAACTGGTTTTACACTTCTGAAGTACAATCAGAAACAATTCAGTACATTGGTAAAATTGTACATTTCTGGTTCAGTAAGTTAAAAATGTGCAACATATGTAGAACTAAGCTTAATTTTAAAAATTACTTTTTCATTATTTTAACAAATTTTTAGTGGAAATGCAGTTTACCACAGATCATACACAGAATATCATCCTAGTCACCACTCCAATAGTAATAAAAAGTGTAAAGTTATGAATCTGAATTAAACATATGTGACGCTATATAAATTGTTACTTAAGCAAATATGTATAGCTATATGTAAAAGTACTTTGTTTTGCTAAGCTAAATTTACTACCAAATATCCACATATAGTTCATCAGGTTTTCATGAGAATCAATCTTTCTGTATCTTCATAAAAAGCAAACATCCAAAAATATTAGAGGCAACTAAAAAAAAAAATATCTTCTGGATTTCAGGACACTTTTGTAGGTTTCCAGTATCACCTTAATTTACGTGACCACAGAGATACGTAGCATGTTTCCTCTTGATAGGTAGAGAACAGTCTGCTTTGTTTATATTTTCACATCCCCATTTCATTACAACGCACTAAATTTAGTCAGAAGTTTACTAGCCATGAACGCCATCTACAGAAAATTTGCCTATTTATACTATCCTCATGACAAATCTAAACCTACTGAACTTTTCAGTTCTTAAATACACAGCCTGTCTCCCTCTGTACAGTGAAGATTCTACTTTCCTTCAGAATCCCAAAGCTTGAGTAAAACAATGAATGCTTTTTCCACTTCTCTTGAACCAAACGTTTTCTCTCAAAAAAAAGTGCTGGCCAGATGCTGGAGGGTATTACAGGAAAAACTACAAACTAGCTTATCTCATGGTGCCTTTTACCTTGTTAATAGCATTTTGTCCAGTGATGACAAAAATAAAATCAGCAGGTACGGAGTGGTGCATCATTAACTGTTAAAAGCTGCATTAATAAACAGTTTCAACCTTTAGAAGCAAATAGTTGCTGCCCAATAAAAGCTGGTGTTAAAAATCACACATAAAGGGACAAGGCACATTTGAAGTCCTCCTTATCCTTCTCGGCAGCAACACCAAATTCTGTTGATGTCTCTCAACCAGAAACACACTCAGCTTTTTCACTGTTGCCACAGCTGACAGCATCTACCTTTTAGCTAACATAAGAACACCCAAGAATTTAAATTGTTTCATTTTGTAGCACTTGTCCGCTTGGTAGCAGCTCCAAACACTGGCCACAATATAGAAGGACAATTTTCTAGTATCAACGTTTTAATTAATCACTTAGTATTAGACTTGTAAAGTAGAATAAAATTTAAGTTTCTTTGATTTTTCTGAAGGCACAATTCCTGCTGCTTAAAATAAGCTACTACTTGCAGTACATTAAAACGCATCTGTTGTCAGTTGTAAAATTGTTCAGGTATTTAAATACCGTGAGTAAAAAAACTCCTGGGGACACTGGAGTATACATTGACAAAACTTAAGAGAAAAAATGAGTAGGAAAACTTTCAATACATTGTAAGTTAAGGCATCATACAAAATCTGGTCTTAGATCAAGAACTTTTCCTTTTCTTTAATAACTTGTCATCCTCCAAAAGTACAGCACCAGAGCCCAAGTCTCCTCCAGGAAACAGGGAAGCACAGAAGTCACCTGGACAGAAGGGAAGGCCAGCAAAAGGCACAGTAAAACATGCTGCTGTATTGAAATCTTCTTAAAGCTTTTTAAAATCATTTTATGCTGCCTTGCTGTGATGCTCACTATTCTGCCTGCAAGTTACAAGCCACCATGTTTTGCTCCCTACCAGACAAGGCTTTGCCTGCTTTTCTGCCAGAATCTTAATGTTCTTTCAACACAACTTCAGTTGATGGGAGAATATATTTTCTTCTCAAACGTTCGTGCTATGGTTCTGTAAACAAAAAGCATGTGTCTCCGCAGTAGACATTTTCTTTCATAAGTGTGGCATAGTCAGTAAGTTTAAAAAACTCATTAAACACATATTGCAAACATCTTACATTTTCATAAATACATTTCTGTTTATTAATCACTACTAATAATTATCCTTGGTCAAGTTTGACCTTTTTTCATCCTTCATATATGCTTTGATAAGATGTGCAACAACAACAAAAAAAAAATCTACAACTGATTACATGTTTGGACCAACACATGACGATAAAATGAGATTAACACACATTTCTACAGAAGCACACTGATTGTGAACATTACACAGGTGGCTTAAAAAAATATACTTTTAACATATTACTCATTCTTTGAAGTAATCTTTATTTTTCCTTGAAAAGTACCTACTTTAATAATCACAACATTTTTCTGCTTGATGTAGGAAGCTTCTTCAAAACAAAAGGAACAATGCAATTTTCATTTCTTCTTCAAATACCTACTGCTACAAGAACTTGCCATATGAATTAAAACGAGGGTATGACCTTTTCCCAAAAGTAAATGGGAGTATAAGACATTTAAACTAGGAGTCAGAGAATGAGCAAAGGAGGCACTAGAAGCCGAAAAACATACCTTATTCACTATTACATATGCCAGGATCCGAGATTCAGTCCCACATCATCATTACCATACACTACTAAAGGAGTCAACCAACACCTGCAACCTTCTCTTCCCCTCTCTTGCTATTACATTGCATGCAAACCTTTGCAGTTGCACAACTGGAAAGCAATGGGCCCTGAAGCTATGTAACAGTTGCTCTTCATAAATACATTTCTAAGGTCAACCTTGTAATGTAACAAATCTTCTGCCTTCTGATGTATCTGAAGCAGCATTTTTATTCTTCACCTGGTGGACAAATAACCAACTTATAAGAGTTCACATCAGCAAACACAGGAAAAAGTTGCCCAGGCTTTCTAAAAAAGATAAGGCTGATGGAAACGCATGTTCAAACATATACGGAAAGACAGAAAGGGTATCTTAGAGCTACTCTTAAAACAAGGGGCAAGTTTTTAATGGCTTCTCCAAGTACAAAACCAATTTACATCAAAGGACTGACTGAGTTCACGACCTCCAGATGAAGAGACTGTGCTTCTGCTCAGTGAGCACATGATGAAAACATTTTCAGTGGTAAGAATCTGGACTACCTGTATCACTTTCTGGAAACAGAATCTCACTTTGTAAAATCCTCCTCGTAATGGCGGTAAGGTGGCAATTTGCTCCTGCTGCTAAAATGAAGGGCAACAACCCTGATCTTCTCTGGAACAATGAGACACACAGCAGTTGCTTTTTTTCTCTGCATATAAACATGAGGAATCAAAGGCTTGAATAACAGTAGATGAGATTCACAATCTTCTCTTAAAAGTTACTTTTGGCTATGCTAATTGCCTGTTTCAAGCACTTAAGTTCATGGCCTCTCCCAAGGTAGGAAGCCACAACTATTAAGACAACCTGAATTTTCATGGCCAAGATGTGCTCTGTCGCTACTGGGGGGAGAACAGTCTCTGGCCTTGACACCACAGGACCAAGGAATTCACATCCTTGTCACATCACTTCAAACCTAACATCAGTCTGACACGTTTGGCATTTACAAGTGACAACTTGCCCTAAAAGATGCATTTAAGCTATGACTAGTTTACAATGCCATACTAATGAAACTGTGCCTGCACATTTGATCCACTTTTTCATAATTTCACAAACATTTAATTTCTACTGACACAAATTCTAAAAATTACTTTATTATGTAATCATACTAAATCAGCAGTCCAGATGTTTTGAACGGTTTCTCTGTCTAATCAGGTATTATCTGTTTCAGATCAAAGTTCCTACAACTAAAACTAGAAATTACAAATTATGCTTTTATGAGATAAGCTTTCCCTGCTTCTTCACCCCTGCCTTCCATAGATGACACCCATGGTGCTCAGATGTATAGTTTATTTTAGTCTTAAACAATAATACAAAATTAATTTGTTTCAGTAGCAACTATTAAGACAGTAAGTTAAACATCCTTTTTCTTTCTCCACTCTTTTTTTGCAACTTTATAAAAATGAATTTAAGATAACTTCACTTTAAAGTGAACTCACTTTGAGCTGTTTCTTACCTTTTCAAAGACACAGAGCTATTCAGTGAAATCACACCATGTGTTAATGTGACATTTAATCTATCTTTAAAAAAGGGTGTTACAAAGTATTAATGCATTCCAAGAACATATGCCAACAGGATTGTACTACGTCAGTAGGGAAACAAAAATATTATCGTTAAGATAAATACTAGTTCTCATTGCAGCCTTCTGCTACAGTTTTTAAAGGAGCAATGAAAAAAAAAATCCCTTTTTTCTAACTATTCAAACTCTGTTAGTTTTGTATCCCTGTAGATCTACCACCCTTCCTTTTAGCAACTATCAAAATTGTCTTTCAATGGAGAACAACCTTCACTGAAAGATTAGGATAAGCAAAGCCAGGGCTTGCCCTAACTTTTTCACAGGTTTCCTGCATGACTCCATGTGAAATCATGAACATACCTGTTCCACAGGAACCCCCTTTGTAAATAAAATAGCCACATGTTGCACACTGGGGTGGAGCAGGTCTATATTCACTTCTGACAAGTACACTGAAACTTTTTGAAAGTCATTAGACAATCATGAATCATTGCTTTGATACTTAAATACAAAACTTCCCAAGATGATCAGCTAACTATTTTGTAACAGTATTTGATAAACTCTGCTATCCGCATAGGTAAAAGGATCCTACAGCAGCTGGGCACCTCCCACAGTGCCCATTGTAGCAGTATGGCCATACCTACCAACGCAAATAAAACCAAGTAGAAGTATTTACCACTCCTTGCTCTGCTCCTCCAACTCCAACTTTATAGCAGCCACATCTATCAAAGAGTCAACCCTCGTGCCTGCTACATACTTCAGTTTTCACAACCCAACTCCAGCTTTCCAGGGGAAAGTAAGTCCTACTGGGCAATATACAGCTAGCGATACCTTTTACATGCTCACAATAGAAACTATAAAAGATTTAGCCTAAGAGAATTCACCAAGCTTAAAGCAATGACTAAGCCTACACACACAGAGATGCAAGTATAATGAGAAATCAGGGCTGAATAGCATTGCTATATTCTGTTTTACAGGTAGGAGATCCATGTAAGCCTGTTAACACTAATTTCAAAATGTTAGATCATATACAATTGCAGGACTATAAGAAGTGTATAGTTCAGAACATTTGCTTGCAGTTGTGGAAGACTGGATATGTAAGTTATATGCATTTAGGACCTACAACACCCTAACCATCCTATGTGCCCTATAATACTAATTTAATACCCATAGGTTAGAAAGGCCAAGAAAATATATATATAATTTTTTTAAAAAAGTTAAAACAAAGCACAAGAGCCAGCCAGGAAGCTCAAATGCATTATCGATGTCCCTAGCCCAAAGGAGAAATTAGGTATTCAGGATGCACTGTGAATACATTTATGTGCTATCAGAGAAGGCAGCATGTGCCATGACTGGCAATATGACTTGGGATAGAATTTCCTCCTAATGATAAATCTCACAATTAGTAAGTACTCAGGCAAAAAACACACCCACCAGCACCATGAGAAGTTTTTCAGTATCACCAGTAACATAATCTCAACCTTGCCAAAGTCTTATCTTTGGCTGCAGTCTATAGAGATCATTTCAAGATGAGACACAAACCACAAAGAGTTCAATGGCGCAATAGGCAAGAGAGGCCTTTCCTGACATGGCAGGTGATCAGTGGAAACTCCAAAGCCTAAGATTAAAGGGAACCCAAACACAGTACAACTCAAACAGTATTTTTTCCATTTCCCTCAAAAGTAACACAGCTTTGAGGTATTTTTGAACAATTAACCTCATGTCAGCAGAATATAAGGTTACATAAGCACAACTTCAGCTTTACCTATTCCATTTCCTTGCTAAATCCTTCAGTTCGTCTTCTAGACATACAGTTAAGCACAACGTATTATCCCAAAAGTGGATTGAAGTCCTGCCTCTATGCCAGCTAAACTACAGTCCTCTCCCATTCTCCACTGATGGAATGATTCTTCATAGCAAGAAGCTTCTTTCATCATGTCCCCTCTAGGCTGAAACAGGCGCCACAACAATTTAACTTCTGCTTTCCTATAGGGAGAGCACCACATCCATGGTATAAGGAAGGCTGACTTACAGTGAGTGGGTAGTCTCTCAGTGCCAACTATGAGGAATCCAAGTCTCCTCTTCTACAGCAGCGAATGTCTGAGCAACTCCATTAGGCAAGATGCGGCAAGCTCACATGAGTCTGGTGTTGGATCTGAAAAAAACAAACAAAAGAATCAGATGAGAAACAAAACTTCGTGCTGCATTGTCCTTCCATACCTGGGAAGCACAAGGGAGGCAAGGATTACAATATACGAATATCTGGAAAATTTTCTACCTTGGTTTGTTTTGTGGGTCATCACCCCCCCACCCCCACAAAAAAGTTTCCCTAAAATAGAGCATCTACAACTACATATCTTTCAGGAGAGGAAAAGGTATTAGAAGTTCAGGTTAGCAATGTTCTATATAACTAAGCAACTAAGTTTTAGTCTACTAACACGCTAACAGAGCGATGCATTTTGTAACAGAAATCTTTCTTGCCCCAAGCATCCGGAATTATGCACAACTATGTAACCCTACTGAGGGTGTAGGGAACTCAAACATCTTGTCAGCACAAAAAAAGAAAGAGGAATCCTGCATAGAAAGAGATGCCAGGGGGTACTACTCTGACAAACTCATATTGCTCTTCAGCTGTTGCTTTGAAGCAACCAATATGCAGTTCCGACATTTAGTCGAATGCTTTTTTTTTCTGCAGACAATCCAATTTCACAGTTTTAGCAGCCTGCAGGACTTCTTTGTACAATATCAACACTACCAAAAAGAAATGGCTTATGACAAAATTTAACATGCACAATTTGAGCTAAAAAGGATCAATAGTTTAGCCTCTATGTTCATAGACTATACGCTTCTTCATTCCAATTATTAGATTTGAATTTCTGTTGCACCAAGTCAGTTCCCATATCAGCTCGATAATAATCTTTCCAAAAGTCTGTAATCAACAGCAGATGAACCAGTGTCTGGGTACCACATATAATTTCCTGTTTATGAAAACTAGCACATCATTAAGCTTCCTCCAGTGCTTTGAGGCTTTCCTGGTCTTTCTTCAATACCAATATGAGAAACATAGAATTGCTCAAGTGATTTGTACCCTAGATTCAAAACTGTTATTCATTGTGTAGTTTGTGCTTTTTCTTAAAATAATAGCTTTAGTAGTTATAATTTAACTTTTTTCTTAGTTATTATTTCTATATGCTGTCAATAGACCACAGAGCTTCATTTCAGTAATGGAACTAGATTCTTCTGAATTTCTTGAATGATTTATATTACTGGCCTTTATTTAGTAGTATTCTTAAAGCGTTAGCTTATTTTCCAAGTAAAAAGGAAATCATTTTTCCCATTTTCAACTGACTGAGTTGTGAGCAATACTTTTGCTTTCTATTATCAGCTATCTACATTTAGTAACTCCTAATTTCATGTTTATACTCAATTCCTTGCTTCTTCTATTTGTTACATTCCTGAAAATGCCACCATCCACAGCTGGTTTGGAGTCTAAACATCTGTGATCTAATTTTAGGATGAGATTTTTTTAATATATGAACTTGTGTATTTTTAATAAGAATCCAAATATCAAGCATGGAGGTTTTCAAAGCTAGAGCAAGAAAGAACACTTGATGTGTTAACTTTGATATTTTATATTAATCTAAGGTTCTTTCATTTGTGCTGCCTTTTAAGATTAGAGACCTAAAATAGCTACTAATGTAAGGGCCTATTGACATTTTTAGCCTGTAGGAGCATGCGGTGGGCAGACGCAGCTGAAATAATAACATATTTGAGTGATGAACCAGCTTTACAATTTTATTACTCAGACTTCCCCAAATCTATGGCTGGCGGTTTTCCCAGTAACTCAGAAATTAAGCTGTTCTACATTTAAAACTTCCAACTAATCATATACTAAAAACTTCTCAGGGCTAAGGCAACAAAATCACCTTATGATGAACCTTTGAAAAAATATATAAAAATACCTAGATTTGAAAAATTGCCTTTCATTCTTTGTGTTATTTACGTGAACAATGTAAGAGAAATAGGAAAAAAAGTCATCTGAGATAGGTTAGAGACAATTACATTAGTTATCAGGAGTATATTACATACCACATTGAAATAGTAGGAATCCTAGAGGGACCTCAAAGTGAGGTGACAGATAAAAGGAAACAACCTAAGCATTCTCCCTCACTAGGTATACTAGGACATCAGCAGTTCCATGTAACTTCCAACACACATGATGAGTTTAAAAAAAAAAAAAAAACACCAAAAAACCCACACACAAAAGAACCACACAACCAAAACAAAACACAAAACACCATCCCAAAATTAAGAAAAATAACTGAACTTTTCAACATAGCCCACAAGGTCAGACCTTATGCAACAACTCCACAGACTGCACGACAGGAAAAGGGAGTTATTTCCACCATTTCAATCTCAAAGCTTTTATTTAGAAAAGAGTTAACCAAAGCAATATCCATGATTTTCCACTTTATTGTGCAGCCCCCTGTGTAAGAGCTTGGCCTTGTTGTCACAATTGCAGAATTCATGAAATCCATGTCACCTAGGACAAGCCAAACGTAGGGGCCTTCACCTTGGATGATGTTTCTAAAGGTATCCAAAAAGTCAATCGGGGAGCTCAGGCTCATACCAAACGACTTAGTCACCCCATAAAACTAACTGACGCCTTTGTTGTTCCAAAAATCTTTCCATATTTTTGCACACACGGCAGGTCTTCCTCCTCCCAGAAGTGAAATTTTCCCCACAACTTGCTGGTCCAAAGAAGGTCCTGTGTTTCCCATTGCTTCTCAAACCACTGTGCTGCAGTGATCTAGTCTGATCAGTGAGCACAGGGATGCATCCATATATTTTTTCCTGAATATTTTGCAATACAGGTGTACACTTCCTAAAATCATCTGGGAAATACAGACCAGTATAACTGCACTGTTGATTGATTTACAACTTTTTTTATTTCACAGGCACAAAAAAAAAGTAATCCACACTTGTACAGACATACTCATGAAAACACATTAGAAAAATCCTAGAGCTTGATACACTGGAATAGAAGGATAAATTGAACAATAAACATATCTCACAGTGGGTGACTACAGCTAATGTGAGCATCATAGAGGGATGCTCATTTAACGTAGAACAGAGAAAATTAATTATTTGGTACCTGAGGAAAAAAAAGAATGAGCATGCAATAATTAACCTTTTAATAACTCTACAATTCATTAAGCTATTTTGTACCGTATTAGTCCCAAAGAAACTACACATTTCTAAGCATTGCTGGAATAGCCTACCAGGAGTGTAACAAAGACCTAAACTGGCAATTGAGTGTAATTTGGTGTAAATCTGCAGCAAGCAAGAGAGGGCCCTTGGGGAGCAACCAGACAACTCTCTTCTCAAATTTAGCCATTTATTTCTGTGGCAACTCCTCCTAAAACCAGTAGCAACACAACTACAGAGTAGAATGAGAGTGGGAAATTAATCTAGTTAATAACTAACCAGGAAAAAAGCCAGATTTGTAGCCACACCATTTGCTGAATCAGTTCACTGTATGAACATGCTGCCAGCATAACAGAGATGAGAAGAGCAAATCAGGCAGCCGCAGACAAGAGAGTAGATCAGAACTACCCCTTTTGGAAGCAACACAGAATTATACTGCTGTCCGCTGAAAATGGAACTAGGAACAAAGCAACAGTGAACAGTAAGAAAGCAAGTGACTTGCCCAAAACATCCTGCAACAGACATGCCTTCTAAAACTCAGAGTTTGATGCACATGAGCAAAAGCTGGCAGTAATACCAAGTCTGACTGAAACCGTTAAAACATTAAAAATCTTATAGTTTGCATGATGGATTAGCTAGTTACAAGTGCCATTATACAGTGCTAGCTTTAATTGCTCTAAACTAAATATAGCTTTCAGAATTTAATAGCTCCCCCACAGTTTTTCTGTCTTGCAAGAAGAGAAAAATCTTCCCATTAGAAAAAGCACACGGGCATACACGAGTTGCATGTTACCACAGAGAAGCAGGAAGCAAACTGTAAAGATGATTAAGTTAGAGTCTCCAACACTCATTCAGAACTATTTACAAGAGACCAATTGCTTTCCTATTGCACCACTCTGGTTCCAGTTACAGCAGGTAACAGAAGCACGCATACCTGCTGCTGTTCAAACTAAGCCATTTCATCGCTTTATTAGCAGATTGTACTGAATCTTGCTCACCCTATGTTTCCAGTCGAGATGCTTCCTTTACCAGCAAGCTGCCCTGGTACCCACATGCTTCTTCCTGTGCCACCGAGCTAGGCACCACAGGGGAGGAAGAGGAGGAGTGAGTCTCCTGACCGACCCTTCCCTGCAGCCTTTGTACTGGCATGACATACACAAGCGGGTCCAAAATCTGCTACGGCAGCAGAGACTGCAGCACCCTGATAAAGGCATGGAACAAGTTCTCTCTTCTGCCTTCTTTTACCCAACAAGGATTTAAAAAAAAAAATTAAGGAGTTCTACGTAGCAGGCTTCAGTTTCCCTCTCTGAGTTGATCACGGGTTTCAGGCAGAAAATTTGGCTGACAGCTAGAAGTGTGCTCTACAGATTCAGCATTTCTGTTCACCTTCATTTTAGAGGTCATTACTTAACTGAAGTGCTTGCAAGTTTTCTACAATTTAGGGAGTTAAATTTAAAAAATAAAAAGCCACTGCTGCAATGACAAGTCTTTCTACGTTCCCTCAGGCCATGACTGTGAACTCCCTTTCTTCCCACAGCCCAAAACAATCACCTGGCTTGTATCCTTTACCTATTCTCTCTCTGGTTTCATCCATCCTCTTCTCTCTTCTTTACTGAGCTGAACTCTTAGACATCAAAGAGTTCTGGTCTTCTTCATTCCTGTCTTTGGTGAGTGGGGAAAAGAAGAATAACACTACTTATGGAAGAAAAAGTATTTGTCAGACCATATGAATTACTGAATAACATTAGAGCTGAACTCCAGGTTTGCCCAGAGCTGTGCATGCACTGTAGGAGCACCAGCTGGAGGTCTGCCAGGAAGTACCTACTACACTGAATAAGACCAAAGGTAGTATTGCCACAGCTTTTTCCGTCCTCTCACCTACCATTTCTGAAGTGCAGACCAGGTCGGATAAAACAGGTTAAAGGAACTATGTCTATTTGTTGCTTAAGAGATTTTTTTTTTTTAAAGCAAGCCTCCTGATGTGCACTGTTCTGCATGAGAATATCCATGGTCTACTGCTGGCTGAGCTGCCGCAGAACAGAAAGGCTCCCTACTGTCAATGCAGGCGTAGACAGACTTCATTTACCCACTTCTGATAAATCACAAAATCATGATACTCACCGCCATTAAGATTTTTCCTTCTGAAGTAACAAAGCAAAATGTGGATAAATAGCACACACAAAAAAAAAAAAAACACAGAGACGAATACTGGAAGCTCTTTGTATACCCGGTCTGTCACTCTTACAGAAAGCATTTTTACTTTAAAACTTTGCCATTCACAACAGCCTATTTAGAACAGATGAATGTTTAAAAAAAAAGTCCAAATACAACATACACAACATAATGCATCTACTATGGATAAACAGACTCTTAAAGCTATGTGTTAACTGTCATGAGTCAGAGCTGAGTGACCTAGAACTCCATGGGGCCCCTCCTAGTTGAGCTGTTCTGCTCTGAGGCAGACAGATACAGGCAGGGCAGGGCAACCCTCATCCTCTTCCCACATTTAAAACCATCATGTAAGGTGTGGAAAGTAGAGACATAACACACGCTGCCTTTTAAAAAATTAGTAGAAAAACCCACACAAGCATAAGGATGGAAAAACAGTGGAGATCAGCCAAAGCAACCACGGTATTAGTCTGGGAAAGTAAGCAAGCAGCTACGGTATCCTTACATGACTGTCCACTAAATCTGGATCTAGGGATTAGCAGGAGAGAAAAGATACTAGAAAAAGGTGATTTGTTTTCTTGTCACCAGTAATACCGGAGAGATTTTACTCTCCTCTCCAAAATTAGAATACCGATGTAAGTATAAACCCTTCTTCTTTTCCTCTTAGTGTCACATGTACACACAGAAACCCACAAAAAAAAAAAAACCAACAAAACAACCAAGCCTCATCAGCCTCAGGTTAGGACAGCTGAGGCCTAAACGTTGACAAAACTTTCATGGAAGAATTAATTAAAAAGCAATTATGTTAAAATAACACGATTCAGAGAAAAGATACACCATCCTCCAGGATCCACTAGAATACATACATAATATCCTGCAGAAGCTGCAACCTATTCACAGTAAGTTTATTCAGAGAATTTTTCCCGCAGGAAAAAAAAAAAAAAAAGAAATAGATGCGGCCAGTTATGATGCTACAAAGCCCAGAATCTATTTATTTATCAGATGCTTTTCTCTACATGTGGTGACCTGCAAAATTGCCTCAGCTGTAGCAATAGCTGCTGAAAAACTCCGGCAACAGGTACTACTATATCTGTGATTTCATGGGAAAAGTTATAAATATTTTCAGTTAAATAGATTCACTAAAATGCAATGAGGTTTTTTTAATGTTTATATATATATGTTTTAAAAAATATATAAATAAAGTTGCATTTAAGTGAATGCTTTCGCAGTCTCATCAAATGATTCATGTATGTCAGCCCTTCCCCTTCCTCCTTGCACTTTATGTATTTCCCTACTGATCTGAAGCTATATTATTTCTGGGTGTTCAAGGTTACTTAAGTTACAGTCACAGAACGGAATGGGGCAGGGCACAGGAAATATAAAGATCATTTATAAGCCAGGACTTCAAACAACTGATCCAGCTATATCTCAAGGGATTTGATAAACAGGCATTAAAATAACGAGGATAGAGAAAGATGGGTGAAACACTAGAGTATTCAGAGTCACTCAGCAGGACTCTCCTGCCGATGAGATCTCTCATTCATGAGACAAGGACACTGACCCTCTAGGACAAGGTGACACACCCAAGAAGGGATTTACAGATGAAAATGAGAAGTGAAAGTTGTTGGGCACCCACACAATCTCCCCATCTAACCTCACTGCACTAGCAAAGGAAAACGAGGATGTGGCCAAGAAGGACTCTTATCTCTGGCAGTTTGATAGAGGACTAAAAGTCCAAATACAGATGAGAACAGGGGTCAGGCAGACAAGTAGTCTGCCCTGGTAAACAGGCCAGATAAAACATTGTGAAGTATTTGTGTACAAAAAAGCCTCAAACCAAACCAACCCAAACAAAAACCAACAAACAAACAAACCAGGCCTATACTACAAAACTGATGAACTTGAATTAAATACAAGACTAGATACCACAGGGATAGAGTCTTGGTGGCTAAAATACATATTGAAATGTGCACACTATTCAGAAAAGCCAGCAGAGGTAAAGGCGATACTTATCTAAACCACTTAGAACTGTGGTAGATTAAAATAACCCAAACACACTGAACAGAATCCAGTTGGGTCAAAAAAATAAAAAACAAACAACTCACTTTAAAAAAGGACAGTCCTGCTCAGAGTGCTGAGAGTCTGTGGTAGATTCCAAGAAACCAGCCTTGGTGCAGATTTTATTTTATTAGAATGAAAAAATATCACAGTGAATTAGGCATTAAGGGAAATTAACTTCTTTGACTCAAACAAGCAATAAGCAAAAGGAACTAGTTTAAGTAGTCAAGTAGACTGAGGAATTCAAACTCTCCAGAATTGATAATGCTGAGCTGCTGCTTCATTAGATGTGCAGAAACAAATCTAGAAATGCCTCATGGGATGCAGTGTGCAATAGACAACTTGCAAGACGAAACAGGCCTAACTAGATAAATAGCTTCCCCACACCTCCCGAAGAGGCAGGGAAAGAGTTGATTAATATACGAGGTGCAATTTCTCTGAAGTATGGGAATAAAATTAAAACTTAAAAAAATTATTTAAAGGTATTGAAAACAAAGTTATTCAACAACACACTGAAATTAAGCGAAGAAGTGAAAATTTCTTAGTAAAGAAACAAAGACAGGATGTCTACTATGAAACAGGCCTTGAAACTTTCACAATCAACATGGAATCAAGAGTAATAGCTTCCTGAGCATGAGTTGAGGAAATCAGATGATACTGCTACATATTTCTGAAAGAAAAGGCAGATTAAATTGTACACAGAGTTGCAAATAAAACTTTCATGCATTGTCAAGTTATTGTGCCTATTTCACCTCTAACCAATATAAACATTTAAAAACCGCAATTGTCCTCCTCAGAGAGCATCTGTTGTTCATTTCAATGGCCAGTCCAGCTCAAACCACGACACATAATCTATACCTTTTAAGCAAACAAAAAAACAGTTGGAGATACTCTATGATGGGCAGGAGAGCAAACAGAATACCTGCCTTAGAGTTGGAGGTGAGGGAAGAAAAGGGAAATCAGCACTACTACAATCAGTAACATGCAAGATTTCAGATTAAGTCAAAGAGTCAGAAGGAAATACCAAGGTCAATGGTAACAGATTAACTTTAAAAAATAATAATAATTTAAAAAGACAAAAGAAATATGTAGATCTCATCTGAAGCTGTCAGCAGCTGCATAAAAAAATTGATAAAGCTGGCAATTACCTTATTTAGTAGAAGAGTTGCAAAGTGACTAAGTAACTGGCCACAGAATATGACAAAAAAACGTCAGGCCTGACACTGATCATCAGAAGAGTTTGCCAAGAATTATCTTGCGGATAGTTTTATTTAACAGTCCTACTAGTGACAAAAGAATTGAGGTGTCTAATAAAAATTGCTGCTGACAAAAAGTATAGAGGCACCTCTGATGCACCAAACAACTAGAACACTAGGTGAGAGGAACCACATGAACAGAAGCAGTGACAGGGAATGCAGTTCATCAGTCCTGAAGGCAAGGTCAGGACCCAAAGAGTAAGACAAGCAGAAGTTCTGCTATGACAGCTGGAAGTGACCAAGGAGGAGAAGGTACTTAAATGTACAAGTTGATTACACAGTCACTCCATCACCAGTTTGACGAAAGTCTGACAAGAGAAAAAGAGTTACCCTTGACATTTCCTACAGAGATATACAGGGAAGCATCAGAAAAAGCCATTGTGCAAGATACTGCCAGCATCTAATCTGGTCAGGAAACAAAAAATAGTACCTAAAATACACCTGAGATCAATGGAAGCTCATAAAAGGAAGACTGACAGCAGAATATTTTCCTGAAGTAAATACTGTGAGCATACCTAGTCAGCCACATAACAAGATTCTCTGCATCTCTTCAAGTCTAAATAGAAGAGTCCTAGCCTGACTGAGGGAACAGGAGAGTCCCCCTCAAGTGAACAAAGCAAAAAGTTAACCAGTTTACAAAGGCTCAGAAGAAATGCAGATGCTCATATAAAAACTGAGAGAAAATGTCAATTTTAGTCAGGTGTATAAACTGCTTATGGATACATTTAGCCAGAATCCTGGAGTAAAGTTTTAGTCAAAGCAGGGACATTTTGAAATTGTTAATGGGACACCTGGGGTCAAAGCTCTGACTATTTTAAGATGATGCCTGGTCACTTTACTAAAAGGAATATACGAATGTATTGACTGCAACAAATACATGACCATGAAGTCTTGTGATGTGTCAGTAGAGCCACTTTCAGCAAGGAAGCCTTTATATACCACTTACCGACGTTACTATTGCTGATTTAACCTGGGCTGCAAACTGACTTTGCCTTAATACTCTAAAGTTTCCATTAATAAAAAGAAATTATTTCAGTTTTACTCACTTATATGTATGTCTTTTGTCAACAAAGGTTTGGTGGGGTTTTTTTAAGGAATATTAATTTCAAAAAGTGGCAGATCAAGGAAACTGTATTTTTTAGAATTTATGTTTAGGCTACCAGACATATGTAGCTTTACTATATCAATTCTGATAACTAAATTTGTTGATATTTTCTCCTTGATTTGATGTCAAAACTTTGCATGCCCATGCCTTTCTGAAAGAGGATGACTGCAGTTTCCAGAGTTCTGGGACTCAGATACTCTAATATGCAGAAACAAGCATTTCAGAATCTCTGTGCAGGGAGGAATTGGAGGATCAGAACAATTTTCTTCAATTCCCTTCTTCAACATAACCAATCCAAGCACGAGTCTAGCCAATCTATGTCTTGAAATTTTTGTTTGTACTCCTACATTCCACAAAACATTCTTGCATGCAAATGTTTCAGTGGCATTCACAGACTGGGCAAAAACATTTCATAGGATGACTTGCCTGGATTTACTCAGAACACCCCCATTGTTTTCCAAGAGTCAAAAAGAACCACAAGGAAGTTAAAAAGCAGTTTTGTCAGCCAGAAGTAGTGAGGATTAAAGTTATGTACAGTAATATGTAAAAAAACTGTTTTCCCATCCTTCATCCCTAGTTTTCTTACCAAATACCATCCTTTCTCTCAGCTGTAAATGCATTAGGGTAGGCTAATATAGAAGATATTATTTTATTGAAAAAATAATGCACAAGAGATGCACAGCCTACACCTTCTCTCTTAAGTCACCCATCACAAGGTGGATTAAGTGGCAATGCACTTGCAGACTGTTGATCAATGATATTAAGAATAAAAATCCCTCAAGAATTCAAGTTCTGCAAGATGCAAGGACTGTGAGACAGGCCACAGAGACAAAGACATTAATCTTCTTAATAGTCCGCAGACAAACTTTTTTTTTTTTAAGCTTAGAACATAAAATTCATTTAACAGCAAGGAAATATGAGCTTTTTGCAGAAGGGCTCTGCAGAATTATAGCACTGCCTAGGTTGGAAGGGTCCTTTCAGATAATAGAGTTCAGCCATAGACCTAACACTGACAAAAACCACCATTAAACCGTATTGCTAAGCACCATGTCTACCCATCTTTTAAATACCTCCAGGGATGACTATTCCACCACTTCCCTGGGCAGGCTGTTCCAATGCTCGATAACCCTTTCTGTGTAAAAATTTTTCCTAATATCTAATCTAAAGCTCCCCTGGTGCAACTTAAAGGCCATTTCCTCTTGTCCTATCACCTGTTACTTGGGAGAAGAAACCGACCCCCACCTCTCCACAACCTCCTTCCAGGTTGTAGAGAGCGATAAGGTCTCCCCTCAGACTCCTTTTCTCCAGGCTAAACAACCCCAGTTCCCTCAGCCACTGTTCATAAAGACTTGTTTTCCAGACCCCTCACCAACTTCATTGCCCTTGTCTGGACACGCTCCAGGACCCCATTGTCTTTCTTGTAGTGAGGGGCCCAAAACTGAACACAGTATTCAAGGTGGGGCCTCACCAGTGCCAAGTACAGGGGGACCATCACTTCCCTAGTCCTACTCACCACGCTGTTCCTGATACAGGCCAGGATGCTGTTGGCCGCCTTGGCCACCTGGGCACACTGCTGGCTCATATTCAGCCGGCAGTCCACCAACACCCCCAGGCCCTTTTTCTGCCAGGCAGCTCTCCAGCTACTCTTCCTTGAGTCTGTAGCCAGAAAACCAGAAGAAAACAACTCTCATATGGTTCTGAGAAAGCCAGAAGCAAGCAACTCTCATCCTGCACTGAAGAGAGGGTGCATTTACGCTAACCATGCATTCTAGTCATAATAAAGTAAATAATGCAAGCTCATTTGTCAAGGAACGCTTGGCAGTTCAATGTGAACTGTCAACTGTCATTATGTCTGGATTATCAAGACCAAAACGGCATCCACAGTTAGGAAAATGTGGATGTTTTCAAATGCTCAGAAACCAAGCCTCTTCAAGTAGGAAGCAGTCACCACCACAGACAAGCCCCACAAATGTTTGCCAAAGCAAGAACACTCAGTCACTTGATGATACTGAGATACAGCCACTGTTCTACCACTAAATTACTGTGAATTACTTTTTAAAAATAGAGGTGGCTGACAATACAGCTAGAAATAAATGGGAAGTTGCATCTTCCCTGCTCAGCTTATCAAACTAATCAACTAGGACTAAAAGCAGATTATTAAAGCCTGCCTGATGAAAACAATGACCTTGTATGCATTTAAAAATACTTAATGGTCTCCCATTACTTGAAGTTTTATCTTTTAAATTGTAAGGTTAACACCAGTAAGGGATCTTCAGTGCACCAGCAATTGCATGCATATGACATGGCAGAAAAAAGTGACCTTATATCCTTAAGTGTTCCTGCAATAAAGGAAAAAAAAAAACCAAACATATATTTTACAAGTCACCCAAATCAAATGCTCCATTTTGTGAAAGCAATTTTTTTTAAAAAAAATGTATGCAAACAAACAATAAGTATCATCTGTGGAAGTGACATCCTGGCAACGGCTCTGCTGTTGATTTTCAAGTGGAAGTGTTGATTCTGTTGAACCTCCAAAAGTGCAGTACAATATAGTATTATACATAGGAAAATAAGCTATAAAATAAAGAGTGAAGCCTAAAATACAGCTATCCTGTGGAAAATTCTAATACTTTGTCTCTGAATCTGAAATTAAGTTCCATATTTATTCAGCAAATTGAATGAAACAATGATTTCAGCAGTGCATTTTTATTCATATTCTAAGAAATAGGATGTTAAAAAGCTTGTTTCAAAAAAACAAACTGGATATCAGCTAAAAGGCTAAGTACTTTATTTATTCACGACAGCAGTTCCCTACCTGAGTAAGTTCTCCTTTCTCAACAATTTGAGATTCTCTGAGCACTGGGAGATATTTAATAAGTGAGTCTTAGTTTTATAAAGTTTATACAGTTACAATATTGAGTGCTTCTGGTTTTAATGTCTTGCAGATGATACAAGTGCATTTGAATGGCAGTAACAAATCCGCAAGTGAACTCAATCACTATTTTTTTTATTATTATTTTTAAACAACAGGAAAGAATGAATGGGGTTTATACTTCCTGAATTTCAGCAGCTGTGGCAGTAGTGTAAGAGCTTTGAATTGTTACTTCCTAGCTAGGTCACTCAGTTAAAAAATTTCACTACCATTCAGTTAAGGAAGACAAGAATCAATCATAATACTTTGGCGCAATATCTTGCTCAACACCCAAACTTGAAATTTCATTTCCCTTTAGATCTGTTTTTTTGGACAGAAGGTTAAAAATAATATGTCAAAACAGTCCCTCATACCCAGCCCAGGAATGTAAACCCAGCTGGGCTCCTGCTCAGCCTAGCAGCGGTACAGATACCACAGTGTTACGCAAATGTGGGTCCACCATGCATCTTAACCGTCTATCATATTATTCAGTAAATAATACATGTTGATGCTAGTAAGGGTACACCTACTGAATTAACTTCTTAAAACACAGTAGCTTTCTTGCTAAGACACAACAAAGTCCTGTAGACCAATACCTAAATTATTTTCCTTCCATTGTTCAACTTTAAGCAGAAAACAAATAAGAAATACCAACTCTTCCAACATGGTTGTTACTAGAGTTCAACAACAGGACTAGATTTAGCCTGGAACTAGATTCTCCTCTTCATACACAAATTGCTTGTTATCTGACCTTAGTATCAGCAAGTTTGCAAACCCTATGAGTTCTAATTCTTTTCTATTTCTAGAAGTCAAGTTCTGCCACACAGACACCATGAATCCTCCATGAGAAGCCTATTACAACAATAGTTATGCTCTTCTGTACGAAAGATGACCTGTATCCCAACTAATAGGTTGTTTATTGACTAAGTTAAGGCCCAGGCAAGACTGGAAAAGAACACCAGGACTCTGACTGGCTTTTCTAAAATCATTTCTAGATCTGAGTTTGAAGAACAGAGTTGCACTACACTAAACTTCAACATACACTAGTACAATTATCACAGAATGGTTGAGGTTGGAAGGGATCTCTGGAGGTCATCTGGTCCATTCCTCCCTGCTCAAGCAGGGCCACCTGGAGCTGGTTGCCCAGGACCACATTCAAACAACTTTTGAGTATCTCCAAGGAGGGAGACTCCTCAACATCTCTGGGTAACCTGTGCCACTGCTCAATCACACTCACAGTGAATACTTCCCGATGTTCAGAGGGAACCTCCTGTATTCCAGTGCCCACTGCCTCTGGTCCTGTCCTGCTGCATATCTTAACAAGTGACAAACCCATTATCAGAACATTATCTTTTAAGGAAACTAAGCATGGGTGTTCTGAGTGTATCAACTAACACTATTTAACAGTAACAGCAAGTAAGATGCAGTTCTGAGAAGTTTCCAGGACATGACAGTACCAGGGTAGACCACAGATCCCTACTAATCCCTCTTACTTACTAGCAAAAAAAAGTTAGGGAGAAATCTTATCTTCAGGCATAGTCTTAATAACAACTTTTGCTTATTATTTTTTGTTTCTTTGTTCCATTATCACTTGTTTAAAAAGCAAATACCTGCAATTTTTCAGCAATAATGCCATCTCCAAATAGCCTGATGCAGGCTGCTTCTTTTGAGGTGGCAAACTCATTGCTAAAAAAAAAATAATGGACTAGCATGTTCTTAGAGCATCTGCTTCTTAAACAGCTGTGTAGTTCACAAGAACTGAGAGGTCACGTGCCACTGAGCCGCACAGATGCATCCAACTGCAGGGGTAAAACCCCACACAGTTCCCAAATAGTAGAAAGGTATCTCTCAGCCAGTACCAGCCTGCCCGCCTTTGGCAAGCAGCAAGGTATCAGGGAGGAAACCTAAGAAAACCACCACAAAAACTCCTACCACAGTCATCTTCACAACTAGCAAAGACTCAGTAGCCCACATCCTTTGGTGTTAGCTTCATCAGCTCCCCACTATGCAGACAGGAATCACCAGCATGTCTTCGGGATCCCCCTTGCTACTGACGTTTTACACTTCATTATTTTAAAGCCCTCAAGCAGTACCGCTGAAGATCAACAGACAGTCACCGTGTCTTTTTTTAAGGTATCTGAGACAGTTAGTAACTGAATCACATTCATAGCGAAACTTCCTCCCTCCTCCTCCCCCCCTACATTATAAGTTGTGCTTACATTCACAGTTTATGCTGTCAAAGCTTTGTCTCAAGCAAGGGATATAGAAAGAAAGGACAGAACTATTCACTCTCCTTCAGAATACAGTATTTTATAAGGCTATTAAACAAGCTCCTTTTTCTAGCAATACAGTTGCAGCCAGCATAGTCCCAGGTGCCAGTATGAGCAAGGCGCGTTCTATAGCATGTTCAGGGGAGATACTTCTATTATGCCTCACAGCCTGAGGCGGCAGCAGAACCCTTTTGACAATAAAACTTATCACGGCTGGTTTCAAAGCCATCTGTTGCAACTGCAGACAGGACAGCAAAAGTTCTGTAAAAATAAGAATTGTACACTTCACATTTCACTTGGGGAACTAAGAGCATGAAGAAACTTTCTCTATCCCTCCTCAAGGCTATTTTTCTAGACACACTGACAAAGCAATTATCTTGGTGAAGAGGGAGACATTGAAAAAATTTTTTATTGTTTTTATATTTATTTTTTTTTTAACATGAGTGGTTGGTGAGACGGAAGAAAGTAGCGCCAGAGACCTATATCCTACTGTGCCCATGTGAAAACTTCAAGGGCAGGACTTAACCTTGTCTAACAAGCAGAATTAACAGTGACACAGATGGGCTTGTGCACAGAGAAGGATAAAGTCTCCTGCACACACGGTTCTTTTTGTGATTGACAAGCTGTTCAGAAATTGTTTCTTCTGTGGTTTCAGCTACTCTCCTGGCAAAAACAAGTAAACACGTAAGGCAAATGGAGCATATCCACGCAGTTGTTCTTTATCAGAACCATTAAGACCAGGAGCTTCATTTAATTTCACCAGCAACTATATAAAAATGGAACAGACTAAAACCAGAACAGTAACAATGTATTTGCTGTGACTAGGAAAAGCCTCCAGAATCACAAGAAGTAGCGGCGTAAGTCAGATCAGAGAGGGGCGACCTAAAAGTGACCTAAGTGATCACCACAACAGATAAGAAATGACACTTGTGACAGTAGAGACTCTGCTGTATCATCACAAGCAGTAATAACCGAATTGGCAGAAATTAAGATGAGGGAAGAGTACAACTATATTCAGCCAGGGGAACGTTTCGGACTTCTACTCTTTGAAAACACTCATCAGAGGATACACTGAATGGACAGAAAGCCTAATGCTTCATGTTTTTCTAATGGCAACAAAAAGTCATTACTGAGATCCAACAGGTATCATTACCACAAACACAGAATAATTATAAACACTGATACAAACAAGGATTAGTTTCTCACTTTTGCTATTTTGTAATGTTACCATCTTCATTCTAAGAATAGCAGTTAAATACGAGTGCTGCATGACAACTGCAGCACCACATACTACCGTGTTTTTGCTGTGGCCGTTTTTTAAATTTCAGCTCAACCAACATGCAGGCAGAATCTGAAGCTATCACATCAAAATAAAAATCTCCTTAATTCCCAATTCATGCACTACATTGGAAGGCAGAGGAAAGGGAGCTGTGTCTGCACACCCATGTTAACAAAAGTGCCAAAGAAAACGTCCAGAAGGAAGTAATTAAGTGTTGACATGGTAGCAGCTGTGTTTGCCAATCTAAATATGATTCAGCCATCAAAACCTCACAACTTAAAGACTAAAGAGGGAATCTTCAGTTCAAGTACTTGTAATTTAACAACTGGACTTTAAAGTGAGAAATCTAGAAACACAGATACACATGCACCTCTTGATCAAACAAGGAATGCAGAGCTCAGATATTATGCTATTCAATGACTGCAAAGGAAGGATTTTTTAAATTCAGTCTAAACTGTTACAAAATTGAAAAACAATGCACAGAGGCACATAAAGAATCATATCTACAGCCTTCCTTCTGTGACTTACCAGATGCTATTAGGCAGCCACTGCCTTTATATCAGGTTGTCTTACAGACAGATATACGATTAGTAAGTTTGGAGATCCCTCCAAGAGATAGAAACCCATAGCAATTTTCAGTGCACTACTTCAGCTTAAGGTTTAGAGGTCAGTGAAAGTCAGTTCTCAATCTTACTCCTCTCTCCTTTTGCACATAACAGGGATTCCTGTCAAATCATGCTTATAAGTACTTATTTTCCACAGAAAAAGGTTTGAGAGCTGTGTCTAGAACAGCCTTCATCCAAAGACTGTGAAGCACGAGTGAACAGGCATTGCAAAAATTGCTTAACACCCTCCACATCAAAAGCGGCTCAACTCTGTTTCTTTACTTTCGTGGTTAGCATCATGGAGCGCCCAGGCACTGAAATAGGATTAAGCGCTGTCGTGCTTACTGCTATGTACTAACACGTGACTTCTACCCTAAGGAACTTGCACTGAGTCAGGGCTGTTCTGGCACACCAGACAGGCAGGGCAGCAGAGGCTGAGCTGACGGAACGCGTTTCTCAGTCTCAGATGGCACTTCTTAGAGTGCTCTCACCACTTTTACTAGCAAGGCAGGTACCCGAATTCATATTAATAAATAAATAAATAACTCCGATCATTTAACAATTATCTCAGTTGGGACACCTGACTATAGAAAATCAGACAGAATTTGTGCAAGCTTTCTGTTTTCTTCCTCTGCTGAGACTGCCCTTAACTTTTTTTTCTAATATTTCAAGCAACTTGCAACAACATTCCATGAGTTCCATGTTGACAGAGCTCCAAAACCACTACTCCAACACTGTGTTGATTCACGTCATAACTTCATATATAATAGAATCTGCTATTTCTGAACATACACACTACATGAAAGTCACAAGCAGCTTCAAGAACTTTGCATGAGCAACAAGCTAAAACAGATTGAAAGGAGGAGTAGTTACGGATATCCTGCCTCCCAGGATCAGACCCACAGCCCTGCTTTTCTTAGCTATTATGTTTCCAACTTTACCCAGATTGTCATATTCATTAGCATCAACACCCACATCGCTCATGCCTGAAGGCAGACAGCAAACTTCAGTCTAAGGTAATTAGAAATTAACATCGAGGAGATATACTTTATGTTAGCAGAATAAGGACAAGCACCCACAATGGGGCAGAAAGTTACATACACAAAACCTCTTTGTCCTTCAGATAAAAGAGGAGCTAAAGCAGTGAAACATGTACTTCCAGGCACAACATTCAAGGATTTACATACTTGTACCACAAGTGACAGCTGCAGGAGACTAAAAACAAAGTCTGTCCCCCAGAGTATACTGCTTGAACACAACCACAAAGGCAGAAGACCAACATGAAAATCCAGCATTCCGAAGAGCAGAGCTGTGTAAATTTGGTAACAGAAACACATTAGACCCAGTCTGGAGAGTTGTTTGTCAGATCTCACAAGAAGTGCATCCTATTATTGGAAACTTGATACAGAAAAAGGCAATTAGATTCTCCTAGGAGTTTCACTGGCTTCCTTCATAGTGGTGTATCACAGTAGCCCCAAGCCTTTACACCTTTGCTTCAGGTGTAACACCTTTACACCCAAAGCTTCACACCTTTGGTGAATCAAATCTCAACATAACTGAAATCAGCTGAGAAGTTTCTACTGACTTCAATAAGATCAAAATATGCTGATACAAACACCACGCTTCTTCCGACGTATAGAAGTACCCCATGACTGCACAGTCCCACACTCATTTTGATGCCTAGTTCATCACTGCATTTTTTTGAAATGCATATTACAGCAAATCAAGTTTAAGCCTAAAATATATTAGCTACAAAATGAGAAAAGCCTTCCTATTGAAAAACATAATTAATATATAAATTGGCAAGAGCACTCTTTGTAGCAACTGAAAATTCAGCTTATTAGAAACCATAAGATCTCAGACTGCCAGAATGCCCTATTCCACTCTACCTTCTACAGAGCATGTAAAAAACCCTACAGAATGCAACAAATGAAGGAAAGCTTGTTAGACTGACATACATATATTTATAATGGATGTGGTTTGAACGAGACCCAATTCTGTATAATGACATACACACAGCTACCAAAAAAACCAAATAAGGATTTGTATAAAACCCAGTATACTTACGTTTGCAAAAGTGAATGAGCTAGCCACACATGCAGTGTTGCAGTAAGCAAACTCCAGCTGAGTCTCACCATCATTTCCTGTCCCTGGTGAACATGCCGGTAATTTCAGCCCAACCACAACTGTTCAGCACACACACGTGCACAGTCATACACAGAGAGCATCTCCAATCCCTAAAATTCCCCTCCCACCTTTCCTGCAGGCAAACCCACATATTATACACGATGATAAGAGAGGACATAAATGGGGCCAAAATACAGGGTGTGGGGAGGGGGATATCAGAGTAAAGAAAAAGAGAATAAGGAACTGTAAACATTATTGTTTTGTCAATGGACTAGAAGCCACATAGAGAATATTTAGCTTAGTCTATTGGAGTACAGACTAGGGAAGATTACTTCAGATATTATTTTAAACATTTTCAATAATAAAATCAAAGCTCATTAAAATTAAGACTGTTGTTACCCAGGGCTTTACAGAAAACGTCCATGAAAACACCTGCTTTAAATACCCAAACCAGACTTACAAGCTCTGTTGAAATTAAGTAGAGTGAAACATTCTGAACTCTATGATTAATTGATGAAAGTCAAGGGATGAAGCAAAAGCCAACTGTTCCCTCTGTCCCTTCTCGAGACAGCAGAGAAGGAAGAACACTGTCACCATCATTAGAGGCCTAGGACAAAAACATAAGGCAGACAAATTGCCTTACAAGGAAGAAGAAAATTTATTAGATGTCCTTTTCTCTAGCCATTCCAGATAGCCTCCTAGTAAAAATAAATCAGCGTCGGTAAAGAGTACTTCACTGTCAGCAAACTGTACCAAAGTTGTCGAGTAATGGAGCATTTAAATGCTCATATTGCCTAATTTGTCCTCAAGTGGAAATTAATCAACCTGGAAACTGAAGAGGCTGGACTTAATTAACCTATTTTCTTAAAGATGTGGGAAATAATGGTGGCATTTTTTATTTTACAGGAGCACAGAGAACGGCAGCTTTGGTGAAGCGACAGCTTTGCAAACACGCCCAAAATTTCTGAAGTTACATGTAGCAGCCGGCCGGCTGCCAGCTCGGTTGCCCAGAGCAGGCAGGAGACCTGCCCCTGCCCGCTGCCTCCCGGGAACGCCGCCTCGCCGCCCGGGAGCCGCTCGGGAACCGGCTGCCCGCTGTATCACGGCTCATCTGCAATTCCCTCCGTCTCGGTGCCACCGGCAGCGAGATAAAGGACGAGCAGCCCTCAGCAGCACTCTCCCGAAGCAGGAAAAGGTGTTTTAAGTTGGCTGCCGCTCCGGAGCGGACGTGGGGGCTGTAACAGCGGGGCCGGGGACAACCGAGAGCCGCGGGGGGTGATCGGAGAGGGGGCTCGGCGGGGCTGAGGCGCTGCTCCGGCGGCGGCAGCAGCCGCCCGCCCACCGCCGGCCAGCGGCCCCCGGGGGGCTCCCGCTGCGAGCCGGGCCACAATGGTGCATTTTATGTGGTAAAAAGCCACTTTTCTGGCGTGACGAGTTCGCCGGAGGGCGCCACCCTGCCTTGCCCGAGCCGCCCCGCAGACCACCAGGAACGTCGCCGCGCCTCAGGAAAGGGGGCTGCAACCGCCCCCCACCCACGGGCTACGCCCCGCCCCGCCGCCCCTTCCCTACGGCGCGGCGGTGAAGCGGCCCCGCGGCCCGCCAGCCCAGCCCGGACACCCACCTGAGCTGCTCACCTGCCCCCAGCCGAGCTACCGCCCGGCGGGCGCCCCCGCCATGGCCCCCGGGCGGCGGCGCCCCACAGACAGCAAGAAGGAGGGAGGAAGAAGCCGGGCGGGAGCGACAACCGCAACCATAAAGAGCCGCTCTACCTGCGCCGAGGGGTGGGCGGAGGCGCACGGAGCAGCACCTCCACTCCCGCCGAGCTCCTGGGGACCGTCCAGGAGAGGGACTGTGGGCGGGACCGTCGCGCTTGATTGACAGCCACCCTGGCCAACGGGAAGCGCCCGTTTACTCCCCCCACGTGCTAAGGAGGCGTTATTGCCGCCATCCCCCCCGGCCGTTGAGGCGGGGTGTTTCCATGACGTCACGGGTGGCGGCCAGGTGGGGAGCGGTCCCTGAGGGGACGCGGGGACGGGAGCCGCGGGCTAAGCCGGGGCTGAGCCCGGCAGCCGGCCTTCAGCAGCTGGGGCAGGGCGAGGGGGTGCCTCAGGGGGAGGCGCGGAGCTGATCCTTCGGAGCCGGAGGACTGATGGCTGCCTCGGCCGCCCCGCCCCGTCCCCCCAGGGGGGCGCCGACGGAGAGGGCCCGGCAGGGACCCGCCACCCCCACAGCGGCCTGAGGGGATCAACGCCTCCCCGCCCCCGGCCTTGGTCCGCCGGTGGGAGAGACCCGCGCCGTCCTAAAAGTAACGTGTGCCTCATTTAAAAGCAAACAACTTGAATGACTAATTAGACCCACGCCGTGAGAAGCGCTCTGGACTGCTTCCACGAACCCTTTAATGTGTGCGCCAGACCCTTCCGAAATTCTTCCTGCTCGGGATGTGACCTGGCACAGGATTTCCAAAGTGCGATTTAATCCACGCTTTAGAGAGAAGGAGGGGGGCGGGAAGAACCCCCCCTGATTTCCCCACTCAGCCTCATGTGCCCAAAACTGATCAGCTGCTTTTCAATTCCATTCAGAACTTGGTGCTTTTGTTCAGCTGGAGTGATTATGGGAAACAGAAATTATTTTCTTCATTCATGACATTCATACTGCATTAGAAGTATTATTAGAAGAGCAGTATTATTAGTATTATTAGAAGAGCAGAAGCACTTGGAAAAGCAAGCTAAAGTGACATCCGAAAAGGTAGGAAGGGTATTCATGGATAGGGACCTGTGGTAGCATAACCTGGGAGCAGTGCTTTGGACTTTGAATGAAATCTTCTAAGGGTGTGAGAGACACCTTTATTAAGAACGCTATCCAGCAGGGGCTTCCGAAACCATAGACACCAAAACAACCCAAACACCTTGAATCCTGCTTTCAGAGATGGCCTATGTGCTGCTGCAGCAGAGAGGGCGCCTGTTGTTGTTGCTGCTGACTGGAGCCATTCAGCCTGATGATAGCTTAAGGAGATGCTGCCTCCACAATGCAAACCCAAGCAATGATGGTTTTGGTCAGCATCAAGCAACAAAATCAATTGAAAATCAACAGAAGCAATTTTAATTTTGATTATATTGTTTAACATAACTTCAAGTTGCTACTGTGTGGGAATTCAGGCATTACCAGAGGGTATTTATCAGCTTGCAAACAACTGGAGTTTAATAATAGTATATAGCAATTCCTTGGGTTTCAGGTGTTATAGAAGTTTGGTTTTATAAATGTGAGTTTTATGACAAAATTAGCACTGCCCTTTTAAAGAGCACAATTGTTGAACTAAAGGGACCAAATAAGCTGCAGCAGAAAGTCGGTTAAGGAAAATTAGGCAACTGGAATATGTGGATAGTACACCTTTCTAGTGATTACATGGTATAATAACGTACTTTTAGGTAACAGCATGTTTCCTATGCATGTACAGCCTGTTCCAGCTCCCACTGAAACCAAACTCAGACCTCTTGATTTAGAAAGGAACTGGGTGGCTCCCTGAGGATGTGCAGTCTCCAGGCCATGCAATGAAAAGGAAAAGAACAAAACAAAAATAAAATTCTCTTCCAGTCCAAGATCTCCATCTTGAGTCCTACCATATTGCAGTATTTGAGGTTCCTGAAATATTTAGGACATTTACTGTTCCTGTGCTCATCACAGCTAAAAACATGGACAGAGCACATCTCTGGGCTGTATTAAACTGTTTCACTGGAGTTACATCTGGAAGGAGTTTGCTCTTCCTGTGGATTTAAGGCTTAGTTTCCTTTCCTTTTGTTCTGCCCTTCTGTTGAACAGAAACAATGAAAAAAATATTGGAGTGCTCTCTTTTCCTGCGCTAAAGAAACTTCTAATGAATTAATAGGCAGCCCTTTGAGAATAAGATCATTCTTTCTGTTAGAAAATCAACACACAGAAATCGCGACAGTCTGTTAACTGAGGTGGCAAAATACAAGATGGTTGTATACATCAGGGGAAATATATAGGCAGAAATCCTCTGTCAGAATATAGATTGCTATTTTTCATTCTTTATAGGTCCATCAACACAAACCCATCCGGTTTATAATAGCAAAAGGAAGGTGGTTAGGGTGTTCCTCAGCACCATGCACTTAACCTTCGATTTATCCTTGCTCTTTGGTTTTTCTGTTCTGATTGATGGAACCTCATGACACTGTAATCTTTCCAGAGCTATTAAGAAGAGGAACTCCATTCTGCATAATCCAACAGGTATTTTTTTTTTAATTCAGTTTCCCTTTGGTGTAATATAATTCAGAATTAAATTACATGGCCTGAATTAAAACTCTGCCACTATGTGTGTCCTTTTTGCTTGCTCTTTCTTGTGGTTTTGTAGACTATTCACAATAATGTTTTCAGTGGTGTAATGAAAGGGATTGTCATTTGATTTCCAGCCTTTTTTTTTTAATTATGAGGTGAAAATAATTACTGCATCTCTATTGAACTCAAAGACATGCAATGATGTTTCATGTTTAAGCAATCTTAGTCTTGTGATGGTGAACAAGCTTTCATACCATGTGTATGGACCAGACAGAGAAAGGCTCATTGTGAGATACAAGTTAAGTCCTGTAGTTTGTCCTGAACAACTAAGACAAAAAAAGACTTGTGAAGAACTGCTACATTCACAGCAGAGCAATATATTTATCAGTATCCTTGTGGCCGAGAAGGTATGAACAGCAGCAGAGCTGTATACATTGCAGTTATTGGATTAATCTGTCTTTTCTGATGACTATGCACATACATCTTCAGTCCTGAGCAGCAGTTATCTGTCTTGAAATTCAGCAACGTCTTCCCTTGTGCACCAAAATAAATCCGTCCTTGGTAGCTGTCCTTTTTCCACCAGCCCTCCCCATCTTGTCATTTCTGTCCTTATGCCAGTACCTTTTATTTTATTCTCAATTACCTCTGAGAAGCCTTCTATCCCATTGACAATGCTTTGGCAAATGCTGCCGTTGTCCTGTTGCATTTATAGGCTGGTATTATGTAAGCTACTGTCACTACCTTTCCTGTGTCTTTCTTCCTCATATTTCTAAATTCTTGCCTATCTCCCTAATCTACCCAGGCCTCTTTTCACATGACTGTAGTCACTGGGCCTTCTTCCATGGCTTGTCTGGCTTCCAGCTGGAATTAGCCTTGTTAAATTCCCTTTGGAGCCCTTCTGAATACCTCAGAGGTACCAAGTTTACCTCTGAGGCACCTGATGCTGTAATGCCCATGTGACAGCGTCTCATGTGTGTTGCAAAACTCATTAATTTTTGCAAATACTTTTGTCAGTCTCAGTTTTGCCCTTCATTTTTATGGTGATCAGAGCTCTACAGCTGTGGGGGAAAGCAGAGCTGCTGTCACAGCAACATTACAAACTGGCTAACTGGCTGCAGTTTACTCATTCAGATGAGGGCAGAGAGAGCAGGAAGTCTTATTTTTTTCCATGTTGGCAAAGCAGATGTGTGGCCAGAAGTTATAAATACTGAAAAGGAATAAATATCCACGAGCTTAGCACTCAGCAAGGAATTGCCCCTGTGGACTGTACCACAGTGAAGAAAGTAAGCAGATGTTTCTTTCCCTATACCCAAATTGCTCCTCAAGAGAGTCCCTGTGCCAAATAGTCAAATGAAGTTTGCTCTGGCCCAAGACTTAAAAAGCTGGAGTAGGATGAACCGGGCAGCAAACATTAATAAGATGCACAGACTTACTGTGGCTGCCATGACCATGATAGTGTATACACTGCTGGGTAACACGATACGTGATAGCTTTACAGCCTCTTTCCACACCACTGCTGATCCATCCCACCCACCAAAAAAATAGAGAAGGCATGCACCCTACGTTCTTCAAAAAAACCCAAAAAGCCAAAACTGCAGACTCTGGAAAACCCCGTCTTTTGTGTGTGTGTGTGTTTGTGAAGCACCTGCCACAATAGGATCTGTGGATTTGGAAAGAGCTGAATTCCAAGTCGTGACATTCATCACTGGTACTAAAAGTACTTTTCTTGATGTTGTTTGGACTTGCATTTGTCTGTTCCATTTAACTTTAGGGAAACTGGGAGGGCCCAGTTGTATTGGGTCTAGCTCCCAGCCTTACTACTTTTGAGGGCCAACTCATGAATGTCAAGTGGCCACTGTATGGTGACTGAGGAAATCTATTGTCCAGACCACAGGAGAAACAGGCAGTTAAGAATCACTAAGCTTCTGCTTCACACAGACAAGGACACGCTTCAAGCAGTTACTTTAATACGGACTTGGAAATGGGAGGCAACTCCAAGGTCTTCAAGAGAAAATTATTCTGATTTTTTTTTTTTTTTTAACAGTAGCATTTTCCTTTAAGAAGAAAAGCTAAACAAACTGGTAATTTAAGATTCTGGATTTGTCAGTCTTGTGCTGGTTTCATACACGCCAGACGCTGTTTTATAACATTTATCCTCCTCCCCCTCATTGGTGACTATTACTCATTCTTCCAAGTATTCTGGGATTTTAATATTTATCTAAAATGCAGTCAGATGGAAAAAAATAGTCCTGTTTTTTTCCATATTACTTAAAGCAGAAAATATCAGAGTACATGGAAGTTTACTGTATTCAGAAAGCATGTTTACAGAGATGTGATACAGGTCTGCAGAATCTGGCATCCAGATGCCGTTCAGCTGGCAGAGGGCAATACAGCTGTTAGAAAAGAGTGTAATTCAGTGTACTTTGGGACGAATTGTCCTTCCCTGCTGATGCAAGCCTGGTTGTTTGGGTTGCTAGTGAAGGGTTCTCCCTGGAGTAGGAGAGACAGAAACCTCCCGTGGGTCACAAAGAATTAGCAGAGATACTCCACATCCATGGGTCTTTTGCCTTTCTAAAGTCTTACATAGTTGCAGACAGAAGACAGTATATTGTCCATTGCAACCAAAGTTTCAACTTACTTCGCTGGGCTCTGGGTGAGGCCCAGGCATACTTCTTGTGTTATTCTTTCTCTGTAACTATTGCACACAGCGTAGAGCACGTCAAATCCAGAGGTTAGGTCCCTGTTCTCCTTTTCTCAGAGGAACTGCACACAGATTCTTTAATCTTTGAAGACTTGTCATGTTTTCTGCAGTGGGAATAGGATCCAGATTTCTCTTATTAGGGCTAGCTTTGCTATTCTTTTCCTTTGAATATACACAATAGGAAAAAAAATGTGGAAACATTAATGCACAAAAACTGCTGACGTCAAGTTACTTCATTCTTTAGGGACCATGAAAGCAAAAGGTAGGATAAGGCACTGAATTTATATCTGGAAGGCATTTTCTGGAAGGCCATGGGATACATGCATTTCACTTCAAAGTAAAAATAAATTATATTGTTCAAACTTTGTAAATTTTACCTGCAAGGTACATTTCCTGCCAGCATAGGCAAAGTTTTCCATTGTGTGAACTCTTTAAAGTTGCTAGTGCTTCATTTGAGTGCATGTGATTTACTTAGCAAGGGTCAATAATGTCAGTAACGAGCATGACCCCGACAATGTGTACAAGTCCAGCTACAGACATTAAACTTGTTCACAAACAGTTTTTACTGACTGGAGTCAGAATGAAAGAGCAGATAATCAACTCTCTTCACAATCACTTGAAAGCTGTGTTTCTGGCCTCCAACCAAAGAGCTGTTCCAGAGCTTTCTTGCTCCAGTGATCAGACAGTCTCCCAGTTCTCAGACTAGGCATAGTTACAGCCAATTTATGTCTATTCATACTTTGCACCCCCAAACCTGCACCTAAGTAAAAAGTTAATGTACCAGACCTATGCACTGCCACAACCCTTAGGTACATGTACTTAGGTAAGAATTTCACTAGAGGAGATTAGAAAGCATGCCTGTTGCTGGTGTGAATTAGCTATTCATTTCTCATCAGGAGATTTCCAACAGGAAAACTGTTCAGTCTGGCTGCCAAGTCACAATGGGGGAAAGCTAAGCTGGGTGGGTTAAGTTCTGCTGATGTACAGTAGTAGCTTCTCCTTTTTCTGTAACACAGCCATTAGTATCATGGCCTGAGTTTCAAAACAATTCATAAGTATACTAGTATGGCTTATTTCCCATTTTCAGTGCTGCCAGCAGACCTTATTTGACAGGAAAATACATCTTCCCAGACATCATAACCCTGACTCCACACAAAACAAGTCAGTAAATCCAGACAGACTTTGTTTGGGTTTTTTTTGGCCAGAAGCTAGCAATGGTTCCAGGCAGAAGGGATGTCCAAGAAATGAAATCTTCACCTTTATTTGAAGTAGCATTACAGTTCCAGGCAGCTGCATTAGACCAGATCTAGAGCTGTTGAAATCAATGGAAAAATCATCCTTCAAGTTCAATGAGCTTTGGGTCAGATGCCTCACTGAACGGACCAACATGTTGAGTGGCTGGAATTTTCCCTTGCATCTCCAGACATTGATGAAAATCCATGCAGCTATTGGGAGAACAGTTGCGTCACCCCACTATTGCCCCATGATAACTGAGGTAAAACAGGCTACCCAGTCTATTGCTCAATGCATCCTTTCATCCGTGCTGTTTTTCTAAGGGTTTGCTGCTGAGGAATGGGTCTCTGTGGTTAAGAAAGTTTTGACAATGATAAAGCAACAAAAGCCTTAAATTGAACTCAAAGGTGGTTGCTGAGAAAGAGAAGAACAAAAGTATTTGTGGCCACAGTCTGATACGACTGACTGACAAAGTAAAATAGAGGAAAAGCAAATCTCCCATGCAGCTTGCCTTGGGCAAACACAAGTAGAGAGGTCACTAGCAAAAGGCATGAAAGGAAGTTTACTCACCTGCAGCCCAGGTATAGCCAGTTCATCATGGTCACCTTAATCCAGTCAGTGGCTGATCCGGTAAGTCGTCACTTGGCACAAATTCAATTAACAGTGCCCTCAGCCATGACAGAGAAGTGAAGCTGCCTTTCCACTTTCCTGCCTCCAGAAGAGGTGTGGAAAAGGGATATCGTTACAAGGCTTTAAAGCCAGCCACTTTTAAAATCTCCTTTTGAATACAGATAGACATGGATTTACCAGCTGTTACGGTTTTTATTTTAGTATGCTGCTATTTTTCAATGGAATTAAAAAACACCAAAGAAGCTGTTGAAAAGTTAAGCAAATACTATAGCAAAAATTTGAGGTCGTTGGTCTGTACATATTTGTAGGAACCAAGAGTGAACAAGTGTAAAGTCTTTAAAAAGGGAAAGTCCTCCATTTATAACTGAAGAAGAAAAATATTTGGCAGAGACATGGAGCTGTTTATGTACCTTCATTATCACACTAGTTAGTGTAATGGAATGGAAGGAAACAACTACCTGTAGGGAATTCTGTGTTTTATCTTGGTTGTTAGAAGTAATAAAGGTAAAAGACTCCTGGAGACATCTTTGAAAAGATGAAATTAAATCACATTACTTAACTGGGAGCAGGTGATATAGGAATGTCTAGTGAGAGCTAAAATAAGAAGCAGCTGAATTCAGGAAAATCCATGCCACAAAATGAAAAAAGCACTTTGAATTAAATGGGCTATTTATCTGACCTAAAAGAGCTAAGGCAATGTGTTATGGCAAACATTTACTTTGCAATGAGAAAATGAATAACGTAGTATTCACTCTTTAAAGTGGAACTCATGTTGATTTTAGGAATCATATGGGTTATAGAGTTTTAGCTCAGTGTTGAGGTAAAGAATTAAAGGTGGATTTCTGAGGCAGATGGGTGACTATTACAGGCTGGATGCAAAGAGTCATAACAATAGGGGAAGAAAAGCAAGCAAATAGGCCTCCCATGCACTGGCTATGATAAGTGAAAATAAAGTCACATGCTAATGGTGGGAAAAGCATTTCTTTTCTAAGATGTAGGCATTATTTCAATATTAAAATAATGGCTAATGAAGGATGAGGGGATGCAATTAATTTAAAGCCTTGAAACGCTGTCAATAAAGTCTTTTTCAAAGAGACTGTAGAGGAACTTGAGAATCAGAGGTGAAAGGTAAAGTTCTGTCATGAATTAAAAACTAGCTGAGAGAGAGACTACGAAGAGCTAGAATAAATTACTACCTCTTAAAATGGAAAAAGGTTAATAGCAGGATGCCCCAAGGACCCTGTCTGGAGTCAGTGTTCTGTATATTATTCAGAGTAGTATAATTTACTTGTGATACAGATTATTTGGGTTTGGCACAGTTTGGGAGGATTATGAAGAATACCAGATGGATCTAATAAAGCTACTGTAAATGTTTGGAAACAATATAATTGTAAATGAAATGCCAACAGAGAAAGTTCAAGATAAGGCTTGTTGGAAGGACCATAGGCTGCGGAACACTTGTATGCAATGGGCTCTGAATGAACTGTAACCTCCAAGGACAGCTCTAAGTACAACTGGCAAGAAGACCATTAAAAAAACACCAGTAAAACTGCCAGCGTGATTGCTGTCATCTCAAGACTGTTTGCAAATACGAATCGACTTTGCCAAATAGTTTCAGCAAGAAAAGACCCATAACTATTTGAGGGCCAGATAAAAAAAAGTGAAGTAGTAACTAGAGCACTTGTCAAAGATATGGGAGAACCAGTTCCCCTTCCTCCCCTGTGAGGAAGGTATGTACCTCAGTGGGGAATGCCAGAGCTACCACAGCACAAGCTGTGCCAAAGGGTGTGGCTTGAGGGGTTTCATTTACTCGCAAAAATAAGAGAATGAATCCCTGACTTTGGCAGTGATTAAACTACTCCCAAGAAGACGCAGTGCTTTAATGCTCCTACCTGATCTAGTGTGTTTAATTAGTTGCATGCCAAAAAAAACTTGATTCCTTCCCGCTGTCGCAGAAAATGCATTAGACAGTTGGTTAGGGCTCCCACATCATGGGTAAGCACTTACTCACTGAAGGAACAGGAACAGTGATGTTGGAGGGTTAGATTATATTTTTCTCTTTTCTCTGAGCCTGAATGGAATATTTGTGTCAAATGAACCAGTGTTTTTCAGGGTTTTATTTTGGCAAGGAAAAGGTAGACTTCAGTCTTGATTGTAACCAATTTTTGTTTAAATTTGTCCAGTTTAGCTGTCAAATCAATTTGTGGTGCTCAAGATGCAAGTGCATGTTGACAGCTCGTCCAAGACATCTGCCGATGTCTGTGCTCAGCAGATGTTGAAAAGTGAATAAAGTATTAACATTTGTAATAAGAAAATGAAAGGTAATAAACAAAACAGTATGATACCATGCAGTGTTCTTCTGGTCTTCACTTTGTCAGTTAACAAAAGGCTGCTACAGAGAAGGTTTGAAGCTTTTTTCAAAGACATCCCACATTGCCTTCTTGTGCAGCTTTTTGCCTTCCCATTCCCTCATTTCATCTACCTCTTTTCTCCTTTGATCCTTCACCAGGCTCACATGTACCACAAGTGCCAAGCCAAACATTCCCTCTACTATTTTTCCTCTATTTTTCCCTTTTTCCCCCCTCACCTCATCAGGTGTCTGCCTTGTCACTTCTGTATGTATTTGAGACTGAGAATAACTTGAATTTGAAAAGCACCTTGTTCAGCAGGTACATGCTAAAAATCTCTATGCTTTCAATTCTTGAAATCTCACAATCAAAAGAAAATAATCCAGACATAAACAGCTGACACTTTCACAAATCATGACTGTCATCATAAAAGTTACCCAGTGTCAATGTGAGGTATATATTCAGTTTTCACTCCCAAAAAGAAGAAAAAGAAGGAAAGTGACACAGACAAAAGGGGAAAAATCGTGTGTGGGGAAAAACGGAGTGTGCTGCTTGGACTTATGTGTTCCTAAAGTATCTCAGGGAGGAGGTGCTTGGAAAGGTGGCTGTCATTTTTATCGAGTAAATATAGGTTGAATGGCAATGACATCTTCAAACTGCCAGCTGAAAAGATATGAGTCATTCAGGTGAGATTTCTGAATATAAATGGCCAAAAAAACCCTGACAACTTTGGAGTAAGAAACTCCAGAGGGAAAGAGAAGACAGTACTTCATGGGTAGCAGAACTAATGAAGCCTGATCTTCTATAGATTTGTTTCTCTACATGTTTCCCACAAAGCTCCACTCAATAACCCTCATTTTTCCCTCATCTTTTCCGGTTTGCCTACATGTCCGTAAGCTCTCCTACAACAGTCTCACCTCACTCCAGGTCCTCTAATTACCAGACAGGGAAGAGGCCAGATGTGCTGTAGCTGAATTAGAGCTCTGCACCTGGTCAATTAGTAGCACAGACTAACGGGACAGCCTGTTCTCACCCAGAAGAACAATGGCTGAATTTTTCCTCTTTTTCCTGCATCATGAAGGAAATTATAGGCTTTTTCTACCTAATCACAGATTTTTTTACATGATTTGCAGAAACTTTGCAAATTTGTCAAATCTGCCTGAAATCAGTCTGCAGGTTCGTGGTTATTAGAACTAATTTGATAGATGGGTGAACAAACAACTTGGCTGAGTAGGCATTGTTTCCTTGAGAAAACAGACTAGAAATAGTTTTCCATTGTGAATGCCCAACACTCTGGGGCCTCTTTTCACAATGAATAGACTTAAATAATTTTCAGCCATTTTAAAAGAAGTAAAGCCTAGCTATCTGATCCAACTGAAATAACTTTGTAAATGGAAATTAGCTCCTAGAAATACAAAAGAAGAAAAAGGCAAAAGAGCCTCTAATAAAAGCTGGGTAAAAGCCTTGCAACTATGCAGCAGAATTCTGGTAAAATACTGCTATCGTAGCCACCAGATCCAGTCTTTCTTGTCTTTTTTAGCTTTTATGAAATATAGGCAAGTGGGTTTTAGTTTATATTAACCCACCCAAACCCAAAACAATGACAGTCTCCTAGTCAGCACGGGGAGAATTAACTAGGTGGCAAGGTAACTGTGCTGTCAGTGCAGAGACAGCCACACCAGGTCCATGTGAGCCAGCTTGAATTGGTAAGCAATATACCCATGTTCTCATGGGGATGCGCTCTAGAACTTACTGGGTTGAGCTGATGCTAGCTTGGAGAACCTTGTACTGGCAGAGTTGCCTACTATTAAATCTCTTTGTGTGTGCTGATGCCAAGTTTTACTGGTGTTTTGTATTAACTTTGTTATTATCTTGTCTAGCTTATCCTAACATCTCCCTCATGACTAACTTGGCAGGATTGTGCTTCTGTACCTGGCTCAGCAACCTGAGGGTGGCCCTCACAGACTGTACCAGAAAAGATAGAAACGACCAAGTTATTCCCAACCGGATTCTTTCTTCTAGTAGAGCTCAGGTAGGATTCAGCAGTGTTTCTCCAGCCAGATATAGTTTAAAATCTAGTTGTCCTCAAGCATTCACCCCAAGACCTTTAATCCCAGTCACAGCTAATGCAGTGGATGAAGAATGTGGAAAGCTTCTGTCCTGCCTGTCCTAGGTGAAAAAATGGCTTAAATTGTGAAAGTGAACAGGGGACAGATAGTTGGGTGTATATGTGTAGGTGTGAGAACTTCTGAACTGTCAAGCAGAAGCCTGCTACTTACTAACTGCAACTGGTACAGGCTGGTAGTAAATTTTGGTAACACCTGGACTAAACAGAAGTGGCACATCCTGAATCCTGCAATTAAAGAAGAGACATGAGACAAAACCACCAATTGCAAGGCTGATCGTGTGTATTGTGCTTCTGCACACTGGCTATTCTGACTGAGAAAAATGGGATCCTGGAATTCTGGAAATAATATCTGGTGATAAAATGAAGGGTTCCCAAAAAGAAGTGGTTTCAATAAAAAGAAGGTGGTCTGGAAAAAGGAAGGTGAAGATCTTGGCTAGAGGAAAGGTCCTGAAAGTGAGGGATGATCCTACATACCAGAGGGCTGTGTGTAGGTGAATGCCAGGGGATGGCCTTCCTGGGTGGACAGTGATGTCCCTGCTGGAAGGGAAGTTGAGACCTAGTCAACATAACACTGGGGTGGTGGTGGGAGTGAGTGAGTGTGTGAAATAATTAAGAAGGGTAAAATTTCTAATCTCGTTAGTTGTTAAGTAACCGTCAGTTCCCGGATCCACTGTGGATTATCACTTACTATGTCTCATCCATGGCACTGCCCTTTTTAAAGTAACCTGCATTTCCTGGGCTAGAGGTGGTGTTGGCTTGTGTGACTTTTGTACATTTCTTTGCTGTTGTGATACAAAAGATTAAAAAGAACATTGTCATATAAAGGCCGTTTTCCTCAGTTGATACAAAAGCACTCCAAAGCACACCTTTCAGTGGGAGAGGAACACTGACACTTTTAACCTCGAAAGTAGGCACCTGAGTCAGAGTAACATGGTATAAAAGGTAAACTCTAGTTTGGTTCAAAAATCTGATGATATTCTAAATATTTGTGCATGGGAAGGGCCTTTTCCAGAGTAGTAAAAAGAGCTAGTATAGAAACTCATCACTATTAAGAAGTTTGCAAACTGTTAAAATGTGTGCAATTAAAAACAATTTATCAAGAATACTATTGATTTACAATGCAATAAAATTGATTAGTGTATAGCTGAGTCATAGCAATGCTTATTTTTCAAACAAATTGCCCGCAGCTAAAAGTGACATGCCTTTGAGTGACTAAGCCCAAGTCTGTTTCATGAAGTGAAGCACTGGAGATTTGCAATGACATCTTACACCTTACTGTGCATTAAGCTCATCCATATAATGAGCACTAGTCTTGTATTAACAATCTGCTTCTCCTTTCTCCTCTGTCTCCACAATAAATTCTTGACAACTTTCTGATGGTCAAATATGTGCTTTGTGAGCATGTTAAGCTGTCCATGTGGATGTAGCCTTTTGTCACTGTTTTCAACAAGTCTTTTAAGCAGAGCTGAGAAAAGTTAGAGATGTCTAGTTCCTTGGTTAAAAAGAGCTACTTTCTTTGGCAGCGCAGTACTTTGTGGTAGCTCAGGGCAAGCATTTTCCTCTGACAGCTTTCCAGTGATGTAATCATAAAAGCTGCAAACAATTATCTTCTCAGAGAGTTTCTGAAACTTACTGGTGAGGGGAGCAAGATAAAGTAGCAAGGACTCTGCCTCTAGTGTAACTTTTGGAAAGAAAAGAAGGGTGTCACTGGTTTGTCAAGTCATTTTTTACTGTTATTTCTTCCCAGTCCTAGATTAGGACAATATAAATTATGGTTGTCTTATTTTCTGCAGAATAAACTTGTGCTTTTTTGTTGCATTGGACCATTTTTTGGAGACTGTGTCTGTTGCCTGTCTACAAAGAATATTGTCACAGAGCCTTTCAGCTTGGTGAAATGAATATCACGCAAAGCCTCTGGTTTGCTCTCTGAAACCAGGCTTTCCAGCTGCCATTTGCTCCCTGACAAGGCACAGCACTTCCTTTTTCAGGTCCTTGTAAAGTTCCACAATACTTCACATCAGATCACATACATGATGAGTAACATGTATCCTGGAAGTCTGGAGGTAATTATCCCAAGTCTTTTCACTTTATCGTATCCCACCACTTTCTTGGAGGCTCAAAGAGATATTATTGGTGTTGCCATTTGCCTTAGAACTTCAGTAAAGCTCAAGTCGTATAAGAACATAACACTGAACTGCAAAAGGGTGACACAGATACCTTGACAAAGGGAACAGCAATCAGATCTATTGCAAATGCTATTCCTGGAAGTAGGTAACATGTAGATTTAGTCTCTGGTTGGTACGAACTCTGAACTAGGCATATGGCCAAGTGAAAATACCTTCATTCACCTCTTCAACCCCCATCAAACCTCTATGGTGGACTGCTAGGGACTTTTACACAAGCACTGTACAAGCGTAACCTTGTTTCTTGCATAACAGCAGCTCCTTCAAGGTCACAGCTTGATAAGGCCTATTCACGTTTGCAGAACACCCACACTAAACACATCAGAAAGCCAAGAGTAGGAGAAGGTGTTAAACACTACACTTCGGGTAAGCTCTACTTACGTGAGCTGGCTCTGTAGTGACTTCTGCCTCTAATTCGTACAGATCACTGCACTGAAAGAGACCGCCGCTCCTGACACACACACAGGTGCACTTTAGAGTTGTGGCACTTCCATTTGCTTACTGCAGTTATCAGGGAGCTGTTCCCTGGGTAGGAAACTCTATTTTTTGCCATGCTAAAATTTCAAGTAGCTGTGGAAGTTTGCTTCTGCCTTTCTAGTCATTGCTGATGCAGGAGAGCTGATACAAAAACAAAGCTATGGCAATTGGGACTGCAGTAATCCAAATTAAGCCTGATGTCTTACAAATGTATTTTCTGTGTCCTGAGCACTAATCCATATATGTAATCCAACTCTCACCTATGTTTCTTGCAGGACTGCCATCACTGTGCCCCCAATCTTTTTCTCTCCTAAATCCTCCTCCCCTTCAAGCTCTACTTACAGTCCCTTGATCTGTTCATACAACATCCAAAGATCTACTTACGTCCCTTGTTTATAGCCTTCAGACTTCCTGCTGAGCACGAGGGAGCACAGGGTAAGAAGAGCTACAGGCACAATCACTGCTTAACCAGCTGCCGTCAGAGAGAAATCTCAGCTGAGTTCCACCTGCTGCTCCCTCTTTCTTGCCCCCATCCAGTCACCTGTCGGATCTCACATGCCTCTGAGATCTCTGCCCAGCCATCCCTTTTGCTGAAATTGGTCAACATGTTCAAAATTTATTGACAAAGACTTTATCTCCTTAAGACACAAAAGTGAAAAAAAACAAACAAACCCGCTCTTTCTTTCTCTAAGAAAAATAGCCCACTAAGAAGACTGAACAGTTAGCATCCTTATACACTGGACAGTGAGAACCTACAGAAGTGAGAACCTGGCGAAGGATTGCAGGTGCATGGTGCTCCCAATAACAGAAGAACCACCAAGAATCTAGGGAAAAAGCCTCACGTTCAGCTCTGTATTTCTTCTTAGCCAAGGCCAAAGTGTCACTTATGCCCAGAGGTTTGTCTGAGACGAAAAATGTGAGTGGGACAGCATTCCTGCTGCCCACCTGAATTCCAGGGGGTGATTGTGGCTCTGCTGCAGCAACACCACCACTCTGCAGCGGGAGAGGTGTGGGGTGACATCCAAAGCATTACTCATGTCCTTCTGTCTGCAGATAAGTGGTGATGGCAGTCCCTGGCGGCTCTCCCTGGGCACTGAGCCCAGATGGCCCATCTTGTGTGAGGGGGGAAGCACTGTGCAAGTTCTCAGGCTCTTAATTCTGATTCTTTCCTACCCAGCCTCCTCTGAGCTGCAGATGTTGTCTGAAAGGCCACAGACATCTCACCTTTATCAACACTAACAATTCTGAGGAAATTCTGGTTCCCCAGTATTCCTGTGGTTCTCCTCTGTGTCATCAGTGGCAATGCAGGTGACTGTTGGATCATTCATTGTAGGCAACCTCAGTTAGCTACACAAAATAACCTTGTTGAGATACTTTATTCAATAATAAATGAAAAATGAGTATTGCTTCCCAACACTATCCTAATAATAGCCCTTATACCCATAGCTCAGTAGAGCTCTGCATGAATACTTTTGTCCTGTGAATTTCAGGGTAGGAGTAATACACGTGTGAAACTCAGCTGACAACTGTGAAAACCAAGTACTGGTCCCAATTCCAGCCATCAGATGTACGTCAAGGAATGGAACAGTACACGCAACCTCATTGCTGGGAGAGATCAATAGCCCTACTGCTAGCATCAGGGAGGAAGAAAACGCAATCAAGATGATTCATACTCATAATATTTCCCATGTAAGAGTGTGGGAGTACTCTTAGCCTTTTACCATAACCTAAATTTAAAGAAAAGCAACAACTTGTTTCCAATTCAATAACAGACGCATATGACATTTTATGTTAGCCTGAGAAATGAGAGAGGACACAGTACTATGTATTTCTCTTCTTTGATGCTCCATATTCTGCAAATTCATGATATTTAATGCTATATCAAGCCATTAGAAGAGCTGCTGTCAGCCAGAAGCAGCAAATAAATGAGTGGAAGAATATATTTGGAGAGTCATAAGGAGAAAAGGCCACATTTTATCAGGCTTCTGCCTAATAAATATAGTGCATCTATGACGTGATCTTTCTAAGATGTTGTAAAATATTTTGACTTATAGAAAAATGAGACAAACAAAAATCTCACATAAAGATCAATATCAATAACTGGATTTAATGACCTGAATTCCTGAAACAGCAACAAAAAAAGTAGATAAGGTTTTGCTTCAAGACACATTTCTATCCATAGATACTACACCAGGAAGCCAGGTCACAAAGATCTGCTTTTCTCCTCTTAGTGCTAACAAAATGATGGCTGAAGCAGATGACTGCCCGTGGTCTCCTGGAAGATGCCTAGGGAGCCCAACTAATTTCACAAACCAGAAGTCTGCCCGTGAGGAACTATAAACAGAAGCTGTGGTGTAGGAGACTCGTGATATGAAGTTAGGGATGACTGTCAGGATGGAATTACAACTTCCAACAGCACCTTGAATTTGGAACCTGTATCCTGATTTTTCCAAAGATATGTTGTCATTTTTGAAAACAGTACTCCAGAATTTAACCCAGGAAAAGAAGCAACCTTGCTAGCAAGAAGGAGAAAAAAATCCAAGGAATTTTTCAGTATTTTTCTCTCTCCACTGCTTAATGGCCATCGTACTTCCTGGTCACTCAGATCACTACAATATGGAGAAATCTCTTCATTTACCTCCTGTATATCTCCAGTCATTCTAGCTGTCACAGAGACACACCCCCATTCTGCACGGTTCCCCTGCTGTAACTCCACGTGAGTTGCCGCCAAGAGTGCAAATACAGAAACCTAAGTTTAGATCATTTGTTTCTGAAGCTGTGCTGCTGCCAGCAGAACTCCACTGAAAGAACAGCTTAGAAGGACACGTTTGTCCTTATACTATGTATTTTTATCATTACATAGCTTATTGCCAAATGAGAGAGTTCAAGCTATTGTAGTACTAACAAGCTGATGGAGATGAGCCAATTTTTACCACTCAGAATCCTGGCTTTATTTCCACATTCCTGTCCACCCACTTGTTCTGTATTGTTCCACAAAACCACCTCATGCCTGGGCTATTTATTTTCAAATGTGTTGCATTTCTCTCTAATTACAGTGAGAGAGTAGATGGACTTGCTAGTTCTATGTGAAATATGCTAATTGTAGCATCGTCTAAATAATTTTGGAAAAAATTATCATCTGTGAATAAAGAACACAGTGAATGAAGGAGTAAAATCCGACATATGCAGTAATTTCAAGGCATGAAGTAGTCCTGATAACTCAGGAATGTGAGTCAAGTGTTTCAGAAAGTTTGAAGATTTGGGAAAATTGGTTTCTGGCACTGTACAGAAAAAAAAAAAAATAATAAAAAGCCCCTCCAGGCTGCTTGCTAATACAGTGGAATGCAATTTGTTTCTTTATATAGCTTGCAGCGTACAAAACTTTGCAAAGAGAGTCAAGAGTTGACGAAAGGGATGAGTCATTGACTTAGAAAAGGAAAGAGGATTTTAGACACATGGGGTAGCAGGCGTGACGCAGCAGTCCTTTGCTGTAGGACATGGCAAAAGTGCAAAACAAAGGAGATTTAGGGTTTGTCTGCAAGGGGACACTTGGTAAATTAAGCCAATTCATCTGACTATGGGAATTCAACATGCGCTAAAGCCCCAAATGGATATCCTCATTTAGGATTAAAGTGGTCCTAATGTAGCTAAAGTGGTCCTTAATCCTCAGGGATTTAGTCCTTGGTGAAAGAGTGCTCCGAATTGATTCAAAGGCATTTTGTAGGTTGAAATCTTCAACGTGCACATTTCTGCCTTGTTGAGTTATGCCAACTGACTTCATTCTTCTTCTTGACTCACCATAACGTTGCTGATTTTCCCCATGAAACACAGCCTTAATTTGAAATAAGAGCATTCAGAGTGACAGGACAGAACGAGTCTTGGGCAAACTGCAGCCAAGCACTGCATTGGGAGCACTGGAGTCTGCATAATATCATTCAGAGAACAGGTAAAACCAGAGCAACAGCACTAACAAAACTTGTCCTGAGATAAAAATTTCCAGGCAAAAGCCCGGAGGTAGCCGCCCTAAACCAACATCACCCAAGCTACTGTTTTCAGGGTAAACCACCTTTGCTACCACACGAATCACCCTGAAGTTCAGCTGCTGTAAAAAGTTCCACGCAAGGCGGATTTGCCTCAGTTCAAGAAACTCTACCATGTTCTTTGGGGTGGAAAGTAGGGCATGGGAGGTAGTAAGGGTTTTTCCAAAGGTATCATCTCATCTGCATGTCCATAACTCAGGGTTAGTTATAAAGCAGTCATGATATTGCTCTCAGGGAGAAAGGGGTACCTGCCACGGTCACTCCCCCATCTCATGATACAAAATATGCTATGGCACTTGCAGATGAGGAGAATTACACTCCTCCTGATTCCCCTCTGCAAATCCATCTCTGTGAGGCCTAAGAAGATATACCTGGGGGAAGGCAGGACATACGGATCTCCAGGGCATATCCAGCTTTCAGCCTTCTGTGCTTAGCTTCAAGATGGGGTGTCAGCATCAAATGTGTCAGCTTGTGCAGAGCAGCACCCGTCTGCTAGAGCCTGGACATGGCTCAGGTTAATTTTACACAGCCCCAGCAGCTGTTCCAGGCTAGAGGCTTCCTTATGAACAGCCAGCAAATTAAAATTGACATAATTAAAGGAGGAAAACATCAATCCAATCTCGGCTCCCAAAGACGCTGGCAGCAGGGAGAGTATGGGGATTGTTTCTGACACTTGCACACCTGCTTCACTCTTGTTTTAAAATCTTCCATTGAGAAAGATACAAAAACATTTATTTTCTAATGAGGAAAGCCAAAACTGTGACACTGATAGAAACCATACAGGTTGCATCAGTCTTTGAATCTTTTGACATGGTTACCCAACCTTATATCATGCACTTACCGACAGTTTGGGATTGTCTACAGCCTACTTCTGCTATCAGTTACAGCAGCTGTTTTCTCCATTCTGACTTCTGCATGAGCTGAAGTAAGGGGAGATATTTCCATCTCAGCTTTGCTCATGTTGAAGAATTAGGCCCCAACCTCTGCAAATCAGCTGTGCCGGCCTCCTCTAACAGGTATGTGCAGAAGAGTCCTAACAGTGCTCTTATATTCCTATATAATAACCTCTAAGTGAAAGATACTCGTGTGGCAAGCTAATTTTAGTGGTGAAACAGGCCAGGTGAATGAGCAGGGCTAGCACAATCATCTTTCTGAATGACAGTAAATAGGTAAATGTAGTTTGGAGTGCTGAGTCCACCTACCACTGCCTGCCCAGTCCTAGGACAGATAGCAAGACAATTGAGGCTGAACACTGAAGAACAGGTTTGTTACTTGTAGGGGAATACAACATCTGCTGATATTCCCAATGCACACCACGGCTTATCAGCCACAAATGGCAGATCGTGGAGGTTACTTTTGATCTTGGCTCTCTTTCATGATGTGGGATGTTACTGGACAAATCTAATCATACAGGAATGAAAACTTCCTTCCATCATGCTGTAGCCTGCTGGTGTGACAATCAGGCCCAAAGGGATGAGAAAGAACAAGTAGGAAGCTATACGTGTATATGTGTCTCTGTGCGTGAGACAAACAAACTTGATTTTCTCTGTATCAAGATGGATTTGTCTGGTCTGGCAGCAGTGAGACAGGAATCCTTATTGATGCACTTACCTGATCATGCCAGAGGCTGAAGCACATCTGAAGAGTCTCTGGAAAAGAAGAACAGAAAGCATAGTCTTTCCCTGGGGAGTTGTTGAGAAATTAGTTGTGTTTCTGCAAAGACAAAACGAAGTGAACACAGCAGAGTGAAAGTGCAGGAGATACGGATGAGGCTTGTGCTGCTGTGGCAGCCCTTGCACCCTTACAGCTAGGTTAAATCCACAGCCTGTGAAATCTGGTGAGCTGGCATTAGCATTCAGCCTCTTTAAGGCACAGCTTTCTAATCCAGGTATCACGGAGGTGTGCAGTCTTACCTGCTAAAGGAGGGGGAGAGGGTGAAGAAGAGAAATGAAAATGTGAGGAAGGAGAATGCAGAAAGGACAGGCTGGAGGAAGAACAGTAAGTTTCAGGTATAAGCTAAAGCCAGGGGAGATGATGGTGTTTCCTGTGACCTTTCTTTTTCCTAGCAGTATTGGAATGACAAAAGCCCATCTCAGGAAATGAAGACCCATTATGTTACAGAGCATTTCAGCAAAAGGTAAAAGTAAGGTCGTGTTTGTCAAGCTGAACTCTGAGTGCCAACTTGGCATTTTCAGGATCAGTGCCAAAGTGCAAACCCAAAGGGTGATAGCTAGAATTGCTGATTTCCTCTTTTATTTTTTCTAACAGTAAGGTCTGATTTCAGATTTATTGGCAGGAATCACGTTGATGTCTTGTTGTGCACTGTTTACCAAACATGATCTCAACACAAGCTTTAGACAGCATGTTCTTTACAGACTAGATCTTTTTCTTTTTTTCCTTTTAGTTTTTTCTGAATTAAAAAAAAAAAAAAATCCACAGAGCAAGCAGAGTTTGACTTTTGCTGCTTCGGACACCTTGGAGTGTAGTCCACAAACACACCACCAGCTCTGCCCTTTTCAAGGGTATTCTGCCCAGAGTGCAGCGCAAAACCGCCCTAAGGAGGACTGAATCTGGGTCAGAATCTTGCAACAAACAGCTTCAAGAATAAATCACAACCATTTTCATCTGATTATATTTTTGGTCATCCTTTAAGAAGCAAATGTCTGGAACACTTGCAGGAAGTTCTGCAGAGGACATTGTTGAAGGTTAAGCAGAGCTATGTACATTCCAGACAATGAGTTTATGAGACACAGGGATGAACACATTACTCTCTTTTTGAACTGCCCATTATACCTCCATGTCTAAGCATTAATTGCTGTTGTCTAGAGAAAAGTGATTTACCTTAAGATAAAAGTTACAGTCTGTGATCAGCAAGCTATTGCTCAGTGTTAAATTAAATTTTCAAGTTTATTTCTGCACTGCAAAACTTGCAGCGTCACAGTCATGCAATGCCAAAAAGGATTTCTTGTCATTTGGATAAAGTAAAGTGAGTGTTCCCCAGTAAACGGCTTTATTAGTGAGTCCACTGACAGTACGTCCAACTTGTGCTGTTTGAATTGGACCTCATACATAGTTAAGTACGGAATATTGCTCATTTAGCCTTCTCTTATTTGCCTGTAGTTCTAACAAGCTAAGCATTAATATGATTTATAGAACTGCACTCACTCAGTATGAAATTTGGCACAATACTCCTTCTCTCTCAGGACAGGCAGAGCCTGGCATAACAACAGATTTCCAGCAACCGAAGAGAAAGATTATATACTCTCCTACTGCATTAGGCCCAGCTAATCCCACGAGCTTTCTGAACAATACGTGGACTTGCAGCAGATCTTCTGCTGACATTTTTCTGAGGCAGCTTTTAGGAGAACTGAGTCTTGACTCAGCTTGATGACAAGAGAACGGAGCAAAATCGATCGCACTGCTCCTGGTGCTGGGCAAAGCGTCGGCTGCAATGACTGCAGAGCCTCCCCCGGCGTTTCCATCGGCACTTGACACACACTGCTCTGCTTCGGGCTCCGGCACCGCCAGTTCCCTCCAAAAGGAGGGGCAGGATCCCGCTCTACTCAGGCTGGAGGAAGAAAGAAATCAATACCCAGATCGATGTTCCCGGTTAGCCCCTGCCAACCGTCTGCCTCTCCTCTCATGGAGGAGTTTGGTCAGGAGCCAAAAATGCAAAGGTCTTTCGGCCTCGCTGTGTCACTTGTGACCGATCGTGTCCTTTGGAAGGCCACTGCGCAGGGATTGCTAACGGGCAGGCTGGCCTGGTGAAATGCCTGGGGAAGCTGTCAGTGCTCTTCCCCTCATAAACATTGCCCACATCTCCAGGCAGGAACGTTGTGCCTGGCTGCGATGCCTGACCTAGTGCTAAATGAGTAGAGGCATCCAAGCTAGTTTCTCGGCAGGAAAACTTGGCTCTCACGCAGTGCTGTGCTAATGCAGCTCTCATGTCTTTGATAGCAACGCTAACGCAGTAAGAATTAGTCTGGAAATCTTTCCATCGGGCTGCATTGTGCAGCACAGGTATACCCAACCCTTAGGGTGAAAAGTCAGAGCAAGCCTAGAGCAGGAGAGAACAGTGGAAGCTCCCATTTCTGCTGCCACCTTGGAGTACATTGCCTCCTAAAGGAGTTTTTACTTGGTTGCTGAAACATCCTTTTAACCAGATCTTCTCCTAAGCACAAATTCAAGAAACAGAGAAAGCTCATCAGGAATGAAAATACTATCGTCAAAAATGCAGTAAAGCGCCTGCCCTGTGAGGCATGAGAACTTCTTTAAAACATGTTAAAGGAGAAGCTGCTGCCCGAGCACTCGCACACCACTTGAGGAGTTGCACACACGCACCACTCGAGTCTGTCACTGCTCGGACCAGGGTCCCTTCGCTGCAGGTGACCCCAGTGAGCCAACGGGTGCCCCTTTTGGCTCCTCACACACACGCTTACTCTCAGGCACATTCCCTCCTTCTTCAAGCTTGACCCCAGGTTTCCCTCAGCAGAGTCTCAGGGGTCAGATTTTATAAAAATAAGTAATTTAATTGAAAGGTGCAGCAGCAAGGTCAGGCTGAACTGGGTGCCTCCGAAAAAGGAGGAACCTCGAACAAAGAAATCTCTGGGCATTATACCCTTCCGATCTATACACCCGCCCCTCACGTTCACACGTCTCTTAATCCAATGGTGATTTTTGGCCTGGTGTCTTCTAAGACCTTATTGGATTCTCTTTCTGTGTCCAGGCAGGCCGGCTGTTGAGTGCTCTTATCTTCTTGATTTGCAGTCTCTGCTGACAGTTGGAGCCTCTTTATCTTCTGGTTTATGCTTCTTGTGCAGCTGTGCTCGCTGGCAGAACACAGGGAACTGAAAAGTCCCAGACTTACGGAAAACACTACAAAACATCAGTGTGTTACCAACACTTTTCGTATACTGGAAGACTAAACACAGCACTGTACTACCTGCTAGGAAAATTACTAAGAAAATTAACTCTATTGTGGCCTAAACGCTTCAGTGAATCTAGGTACTCATGCTAAGTAAAGCTAAGCAAACAGCATAAATCACACCATATTATAACCCTAATTATTCTAATTAAAACTTATTTAAGCTAAACAACCACTAGCTCTCAACAAACCCAGCTGAAATTAAACCTGTGCTTCAGATGTTCCTAGATATTTACTTACTATCAGAGGATAGAAGCTTTCCATATATTTACATATAAGCAACATTTTGGTTGTTACTGAACTGTATGTCAATATTATTAAAAGGAAAACAAAAGAGCTTGGGTGGTAATTTTCCCCACTCCGTATTTCCAAAGCATCTTTAATCAGAAGACGACTGTATAGGGCTCTCAATTTCAGCAATGAAAAATGCTTCCAAGAATTACCATCATTTTATGAGTTTGCACATAAGGCTTAGTTCAATGAGTTATTTAGCACTACCAGAGATACTCTTTGCTCTGAAATTCCTCCAAAGAAAATGGGATCATGGGCGTTCTTTTTCTTCTACATGAGAACAAATTAAAGAAATTAAAGGATTCACATCTTTATGAACAATAAGATACAAAGCTCAAAACCATATAAAAGAGCACAATTTGCTTGGGCATTTTGGTAAGTGTGGTTTCAACTGAATAATTTATAATTGTTTCAGTGTGTGTATATGTCCTCCTGTTATATATGTTCTAATCACTAATGGTGTAACTACATAATTCATAATATGAAGCTCCTCCATACTTTTCAGTTGTTGCCTCTTGCTTATTGCACAGAATGAGACCACAGATACATGAAAATTCTCAGCAGAAGAGCTGATCAGAGTGAAAATTAGACCCCATTCCTGCAGCTGCTGCCCTGTGAAGGCCCAGCTCTTCGCTATTGTAATATTGCTTTTTGCTGTAAGATTACGTTTTTTAATTTTTATGGACTTGCAGCTGTATGAGTGCAAGATCAGTCAGCTTTTCAGAATGAAAAAAGAAGAGGCTGGTGTAGACTGTATTCAAAGGAGCAGAATCTAGGGATTCTCACAGGGTAGAATGCTGGATGGGCCAAACAATAAAACAGAGCAAGCAGCATCCTAGTCCTGCTCTGATTCTTACTTTCTGCTTCTCCAGCATCATCTTACGTCTAGGTGAATTTTCTGTAGTCTTTTTCATTTCTCACACTTTTAATGGAAATACTTCAGTCCTTTTAAATTGCATTTGCTTTGCTTCTTCCTAAAGCCTTCTGCTTTCCTTATGATTTTGTCTCCCTTGAGCGCTCTTTCTCCAGTAAACATCACCAGGTCTGCCTCCCAAGTTCCACCTGATCACTTCGCCAGTTTTCCTTTCCCTTGACTACCGCCAGTCCTTTTATTCTCTCCTTCCTAAGGAATGGGAGTCTTGAGGACCTTCTTTCCCCCATGAAGTCTCTTCACCTTCCCCTTAGCCCCTTCGACCCTTCCATGCTTCCTTACTCCTTTCTACACTTGAATTTTCGTCCTTTTACGTCAGTGTGCGTGCATTTCTTCATCTAGGTGCTGGATATGGAGTACACCGGCTGCTCCCACAATTTGTACTTTTTTTCCTCCCCACACCTTTACCAAATGTGAATTATGTAGCTGATTTTTCAGTGACTTGAGGAAACTTTGCTTTTTTTGGTGACATTGCAGCTCGGTCAGGGGTGCCAAAGCCCGTGTTCAGTAACTGGAAGGAAGGACAGATACGGGGATCCAGTGCTGGTGGCAGCAAGAGGGAACAAGTCCTTGCGTTGCACCAGCAGTTCTTTAGTGCCACAGGGTGTGCCTAATGACCGAGGAAGAGAATACCATTTCCACAATACAAGCTTTTGTGTATATATGTGGTGGTGTTTAATGGCCATTATTGTTGAAAACATTGGTAGGAAATCAGATGTGAGCAACAAGGTGAATATTTGAGGCACAAACATCATGCATTTGCAGTTCCCACTATTAACTGATGTAGTGCCCTTCTCCTTCCCTCAAGAACTTGCTGATTTCTTGTCCCCACTCTGCAATGAGATAAAGATCAGGCTTGATTTTATCTTGACGTTATTTACTTTATGGCTTTCTTCTTGCATTTCTTTAAACTTCATTTTTCACCCCTCTTAGTACAATAGCAATAGTGACCAGCTCCACTACAGAAGAGGCTATTGGCCCTGTTAGGATGTGGTGACAGCAAATGAGGCTTTGCATGACTTCTCTAACTGCCTGGGAGAGAAGTCTGCTTTACGCCAGCTGCTCCCACGCCTGGGCACGGAGAGGCAGGTCCTGGTGGATCTGCAGCACCTCAGGCATCGCAGCTGCTGAGAGGCTCTCCTGGTTTCCAGAACCCCCCTGGGTACTCTAAGCTATGGTGAGGTCTGCTTGGTCCCTGCAGCCACCCAGAACCAGTTAGGACATGGAAACAGCCTGTTAGTCTTTCCTCTCCTTTCCCAGTTCCTGGATGTGGAGGGAAGGCTTGTCTTACGTGGTTATATTCCCTTTCTGTCTGCCAGGTATCTTACCTGTATGTCTTCGTGTCTGAAGAGCCATACCTGAGAACAGATAATCGTGGCAAGACAGGGCAGGGGCAACAAACCAGCTGCCTGTCATGCTTTTCTGCAGGATTTGAGTTCAGATTCCCAGTCCACTTCGGATTCCTGGAGCTCCTGTCTTTGCCCCCTCTGTTTTGAAGATCATGCACTCTACCTGCATCTAAATACTCACCAATTTGCCCATCTTAAGCCCAGATTCTTTCCTCTCTCCCCCCTGCTTTTACAGCAGTGTACATTTACATTGTACATTTATGCCTGATTTGTATCACTGTAAAAGAGAAAAGAATCAAGCCTTACAATTGTAAACAAGAAATCTCCAGAGACACTATAGCATTCCTACCCACTTTAATTTTTTCCTCTAAGTAAAAGATAATTGGAAAAGACTAATTGAAATTGATTTTGATTTTCTGAAACATTGAATGATGCTGTCCTAAATCAAAATTATAGCAGCTATTCATGTAACAATCATGAGACAGAACAGAAGAAAAAAAAAACTGTCAAAACAGATAAGAAATATAATCAATATTGTTTTTCTGGCTCAGGAAACAATAGCAGTCTTTGAGCTGCGGAGTGCTATATTCTTATTCAGGTAGGTGGCTTGCAGAAATCCAAGAAATCTGTACCGCTGTTCCCAGAACAGATAACACCACAAAAGCTAAATCTCAGTGTGGCAGTAGCAGTGGCGGAAGCCTAGGAGAGGACTCACTGCTGGCTAGATAGAAATAAGAGATAATAAACAAATCCAGCCAGGGCTGCAGGAAGGACTGATGAGAATTATGTAGGTTCCATGTATACAGGTGAGGATGGCGAGAAGCAGAAGGAAACAATCCAACCCCCTAGTCCTGAAACAGAGTCAATCCTAAGCAAAACTAAAAGCCAGGAAGGAGCAAAATTTAGAATATGTTTCTCTTTCTACTCTATAGAAAAAGTAAAGTATAAAATACAGTATTTTTAGAAAGATAGTGGCCAACATAATTAGCTAGGAGACGTGCCTGTGGTTTTAATTATATACGAACATTAGTATACACTAAACGTTCTGCAAAATGTCTTTTTAAAATGAAAAAAAAATTAGTGCAATAACAATTCTTCATATTACTCTAAAGAACACTGCTGTAATCTTAAATGCTTTTAGACCTGCTACTCTCAACTCGCTGTCGATGCATGTTAGTTGAAATATTCAAAAAGTTGTTGTCATTCACTGAAATATGTGCCAAAGTAGAGCTTGCCTTCCTGTAAATGGTAACTTTTAATGCTGTTAATGAAGTCATATTCTGCTAATGCATTCAATATTTTTCTTGGAGCAAGAACCACAGCTTTCTGGATTTCAGTCTCTAGTTGTGGTGCCATCCTTTTTGATTTTCATAGCTGCTTCTAAGTTGTAGAGTAGCCATTAAACTTAACAGCAATGACAGCTTTGGAAAGATGGTAATACTGTACGCTGGAGATGATTACCAAAGACTTTATTACTTGAGTGCTTAGAAATAGAGAAGCACTGTAATGTCTAAATCCCACAAAAGCTGATTATTTTCCTCCTGAGCTTCAGACACAGATTGAGAAAATGCATATGAATAGTAGGAAAGGAGCTGCAAAAACAGGGCTGCTGAAAACATTGTCCTGGGCTAGATATCTTTATCCAACATCCAATTTATTAGTTCTGAACTGCTAGGGACCATTACTTAAAAAAAAAATAAAAAATCACTCAGGACACAGAGTCTGTAATTATTATTTTAGTAACTTATATGGTGCAGACTTTTAATATCTGGTAATCTGTACATACACTGTGAAGCAGGAAGAGAAAGTAGACCAGATATATATATTTGAGATAGTAATCAATGACCAAACAGCAGAGCAATACCAAGACAAGACTTTGTTCAGAGAGAACAGAGAAACCACAATTTTTTCAGAAGGAGCTGGGGGGGAGTTTCATCATCCATTCACTGTAGACAAGCTCTTTCTGAACAGACAATTTAATGCTGGATAAATGCCGGATGAAGAGTTGATCCCTCTAGGACTTAAATCTGGGATTCCAGCTATAGGATGTCTTTTTAACCAAAGTTGTTGCTTCAGTCACTAAATTAGATTTTCTTGCTGTAAGGGATTCAAGGCAAGAGCAGCAAAACATTTGCTTCTTTTTAAGTACTGGACTGCCTCTCCTATGTCTTCCATAACATGGAATTTAAACATGGAATACAAATATTGGCCTCTGAGCTTTTCTGAGGCAAGCTTTGACACTAAAGAGAACTAATCCAGGAAAGTACATATCAGCAAGAAACAAACAAAGACGAAAAACAAAAGCCCAAACCTTCAGGCCTAACATATATAAATATATACACGCACCAGCCTTGCAAGCCCCTGTTGAGATGCTTTAATACAGTGGTCTACACACAGCTTTCCCTGCCAATACAGTGCCCAAAAGAGGTTTCTCATTTTGGTCACGGTGGCAGGGAACTAAAACCAAGGCCAATATTTAGAGTAAATCCTCTCCAATGAAGTTTGAGTGTAGGAGTCAAACTTTAGGCAGACGTGTGTGAGACATATGGCCACATTAATTTCTAGTTGACACCTGTAGTTTTTTAAGACCTTGATTTTCCTGAGACTGACAAGAAATAAACAGTTAAGTTCACGCCTCTGGCACGCTTGTACACATTGTGTGGACTTACTGACACTTGCATTTTCTGTGATTAAACACATATTGGCAGGTTCACAGTATCATATATCCATTAAAACATAAGAGAAAAACCCTAGCATCTTTGAACTAAGCGAAGTCTATTCAATGCTTGTAGCACTATGTGATGGCTACCAAGCTCGGCAAGACAGAAAAATTCCACTCACTTGCAAATTTTAACGAAGTGCGTATTTGCCCACAGTTAGAAAGTTTAAAGCATTCAATTTTACAAGTCCAAGTGGGTACCACTCCTGACAGTAGTGAAAACTCTGCTCCTCTTAATCAAGGAAACCCCTTGCACCACTTAAAACTTGAAACAGTTTCAGAAATGGGCCAAAGAGTGTACAAAGTCAGACTGGTTCCACCTACTGAAATACACATTTAGTGGAAAAGACGGGCTTAGGCAGCAAAATAACAGGTCTTCCTTCAGAAGGTGGTTTTACAAAAGGGATAATAAGGTCTACTCTTCTGTGGCTGGAAAGAAATGGTACCCACAAACAAGTCACAGGAAAAAAGAAAGTCCCACCTATACAGGGCACATCCATAGCTATGGAAAATTGCTCTGTACAGTGGCCAGAGTTTGCTAGCCCCTCTCTTTCCTCTTCCACCCTCCACGTGTGTCTGAGAGAGGCAATGACCTCAGCTAAACAAAAATAAAAGAAAAATTAACAAGCTATTGTGTTCATGCAGGAACTCCCTTAAAAATAGCTTAAAACAAGCATCTGCTAGCTGAATGTTTTAGCAATCACCACAGCCACGTATTTGATTCTCTGGAGGTGTGTAGCTGTAATAGCTGAAAAACAGCAAAGGAAAGCGGGGTGGGTCAGCAGAGGGTCAGACATTTCAAAATTTCATTCATATTTTCTTGGTCTAATATGAAACTCCCAAGTTAAAGATCTCATCACGACAGTAAAAAGCTTTTGTTTAGATTCATGCACCTGGGCTACTGAAAGTTAAGAAAATTGCCTTTGAAACCTTTTGATGTTGAGTGCTGTCATAAAATGGACACCTGATATTTACTACTACTTTCAGTGGAGTTACAAGCTCTCAAATTACATTAGGCCCATAAATGAAGAGAAAGTGAGCATCTGACGTGCACCAATAAAGTGAACTTCATCAGATGAAGTTATAAGAAATACTTACCCAATAATTACCCAATATTTTAAGTCCCTCGGGGTCACCTTCAAGCAGTCAGAGAAATAAGAAAAAAAGCAAACCCCTTGTGATTGTGTTATTATATTCTTCTCCCATGAGGAAGAGACTAGCTGGGCCACTCAGACACTCTCTAAATTAAAACCTATTAGTTTTTGTAAAACAAACAAACAAAGGAACAACCAAACAACAAAAAACCAAAAAAACCCAACCCAGACACCCCCCACCCCACCCCACCCCCCCCCGCAAACTTAGATCTTATAGAAAATAAGGAGCCCAACTCTTTTGGTAAAACAAAAAAGGGTGATTGGATTGCCCAGGAAAGACCTGAAGAAATCAAAAGACCGGCTAAGAAATCACTGTTCTGGAGAGCGTCCTGTGCTGCTCTTTAAAGCAAGAACCACAACCTGTGACCTAAGGTTGGAAAGAAAGGATGTTTGGAAATTGTAATACAATAGAAAGAAAATCATGCCCACCTGGAAATCACTCCACTTTTCCTTGTGGAGATTGTCCCCCTTTTTGAAGAAGTCAAACGTGCCCAAGACCTGGTGGAAGTTATTGCTGCAGTGAGGGGATGCGAGGCGTAGCAGAGAGTTAACGGTAATGGGCAGTGCGAAGATCAAGATTAAAGATTACTCTGGGTGGTAAAATGTCTCTCAGCACACCAGCCCAAACTGGAAACTCTCCCAGACTGAATCCCTACATCACATGGATGTAGGGATCTGATACTATCACATGGTAACAATTTGTGTCTCTTCCTCCATCCCCTTTTTTAACCACCGTAGGAGTGGGCATAGACTTGATGTGATTAGATCACGAGAAAGGGACTGGGAAAGGCTTCCGAGAGCCGTAGCAAGAACACCCCAGCCCCCAGGCACCAAATGGTCGTGGATGCACAACTTGTGACGGTGCTGTCTCCAGGCTATGATGTGAAACCTTTGAAGGGGACTATCCCAGTTCACCACAGGCAGTGGGAGAAGCCTTCACTGTGATTTTTCCCTCTCCTACTATCCTGGTAATAGCATCAGTGCTATACCCAGCGCTGATTTGATTGATAAGAGAAAAATAAAACCAACTGCTTTACCAAAGAAACAGTTTTCTTAAAATAATGAAAAAAGGTAATTAGACACCATTTTCTGTGAGAAAAACATAAATTTGGCTAACGTGATCAGCCAGAGCATCAGGCTGCACTGTCTAGAAAGTGAAAACTGGTGTTAAAGAGCCAGACAGTTAAAGAGCCAGACAGATGGCACTATAGAAGATGTGGAATCACTGGGCTTTGGGTCTTTTCATCTTCACTTTTTGATGACTTTTTTGATGACTTGACTTTTCAACTGAGTTCTGGATTGGCATAGAGCAGCTCAGAGAAATAGCATCCTTAAATTAAAAAAAAAAAAAAAAAATCTGCAACGTAAATATAACTTAGGGCATGATCCCCATCAATGTTTGTAATATATTCGGGCTAAGAAACAAAGGCTGTTTTTCATGCTGATTCCACTGCATGGCTACTCTCTCCTGTGCTAGAGTCCTTCTTTGTTGCCCTTTTATCTATATTATGTTCACCGTAGCTACTGAAGATTACTGACCTGTACTTTTCAGGTAAGATCTGAAGCTGGAGCAAAATTTAAAGCTATGCCATCAACTACAGTGTAACTCAAGCATGTTGCGTAAGTGGGGACGTTAGGCTCTAGTGTTACAGAAGGATCAGAGCTTACAGCCCTGCAAAACATCATTCGATACGTGGATGGAGTGAACATCACACCACTTCTCAGCTGGCTGATTTGCTAATGTGGAATATATATCACTAAAATCAGTGAAAGCAAAGTACAGACTCCTGGAGCCAGGTAGCATCAATTGGATGACTTCACAGACCTGAAGCAAAATTAAAGGCATCCAACCAAAGGGATATTCACTGAACACACGCAGAGTTGCCAGACCTTCAGCTGAAAGTATGCAAGTTTGTTTTTTATTGCTTCTGGGTTTCCGCTGCTTTTCCTTTCATACTGCAATACTTGGCATCTACTCATAGGCTAACGCACAGGCACAGTCCTTGTAAAAGCTGAACATATAATATTTCACCCTGCGCTAACCTTGTTTCATTTCCACTTTGTTTCCCCTTTCTTTGCTTCATTTGTGTCATCTCGATATCTATCCTGTGACCCTGTTCATTTGTAAAAGACTCCTCTGTGTTCTTGATAGATTTTCTGATGTTGAAATATCTTTCAACTGCAAAGCTCTCCCTTTGGATTGCTTCTTTCTGTGGGAAGCTTTTTCTGATGTGTCATTGCATGCTGGTGTAGAGAGAGATGTCATCTTTCTGAGAATTCAGAGTGACAGCAAACACACATAAGAGCTAAATTTTTAATGTCTGATCACACCGCTCCTGATAGAGTTAGGCACTGTGAACAAGCTTATCTTGCAACGTACGCACAGACCCCGGATTGATATGAAGAAAGGCAACATGGTCTTTTGAAGGGCTGCAAAGGCTTTCATGTTCGAGCATGTGCCAAAAAATCCATACCGATAGCTAAATTAACATTGATAGCCCCATGAGAAATATCCCAGCTAAGTAAAATTCTGACTCAATGTTACAAGTGTTAGTTTTCCTGGGACCTTAAATTGCAATAGTGCTAGTATTCAGTTATACTAGTATGAGGAAATATCATGGTTTTCAGAGGAATTCAAGTCTATCATCAAACGCCATCCATAAAACAGTATTAAAACCAGAATTAAAGTGCATTTTTACTGACAAAGGTCATCATTTTCTTACCTAACTGCTAGTGGGGAAACTATATTACAACCTGTATATCCATTTCAAGCGTAATACTTCAACTGATGATATCAAGGTGAGCTCCACAGCAGAAACAAAGCCAGAGTACACATTAGAGATTGCCACTCCTGATTAAAATTCTTTGAGTAGTCAGAAAGAAACATTTTGCTTTCAAACTGAATCTTTTACCATTTTAATAGGTTGAAATTTAATACAGGGCATTTCAAATTTGAGCTATCCTGATGAAATATGAATCGCTTTAAGAATCCAGAGGACCCTAAACTTATTGCAAACACATCAGTGCATTCGGCTGTACTAACCATCGCCAGCGCTTTCTGCTGAGCTCGTGCGGTAAAACTGCTTTTTGTACAAATCAACTTCGTCTTTCAAACTGTCGGAGGTTTGTTCAAAATTACCTTTACGTGCATATGCTTTCTTCCGCGGCTTTTTAGTACATTGGCTCCCCCTCCTGTTCATTTGGCGTAAGCAACAAACTGATTAAATAGTGCCAGCCACCGAAGTTTCTCAGCGCTTAACCATCATTGGTTTTTGGAGGTGTTGTTTCTGAGGCTTACAAGAAAAGACTATTTCAAAGGTATCCATGTGAAGGACACAATCCTTGTTCAATACATGAGAATAGCTGGGTCCAAAACAATGGTGTATACAAAATAATTAAATATAACGTCATTGTCTGAGGAACAGTTAAAAAAGAACCCTTTACGATGAATTAAAAAAAAAAATAATTGGACAACGAAAAAGGCAATGAAAGAAGGATTTTTCAAATAAAGTAATTACCTGGAAACTTCAAAAACCCCTCCACTACAGAGTTAAGAGATGTGTAAATTAAAGACTACATTTGAATAGGAAAGTACAAGGAGCTGCTTGCAGTTCAGCCAACACAAAAGAAGTACAAATTGTAACAGTAACATGTAAAATGAAGTAGAGAAAGACCAGATGGGTAAGCTAACCAGTGATAATTTGTACATGAGAATTAGAATTAAAATCATTCACTATGGCAAAAATTCATGGAATTGAAAATGTGATACATTTCCTTTGAAGAAAGCACTGGAAGAACTCCAGATCTAATATCAATAGTAGGTAAACTGTCAGAATAATTGGAAATAAAACGACAGAGTCCTATCGGAAACATGGTAAGATATAGAGAAGTCCGATTTCCACTCTTCTCTGTTCTCCAAACAATGAATCAGCAATGGAAGGAGTAATGCGAGAAATGCTTTCAGGGAAAGGCTGGTTACGCTCAGCGTAGGCACATTCCTCCAATGAAACCTGAGTAAGAGCACCAGATTCTTGAGGCTACTAGTGACATGTAGGCAACACCAATGATATTTTTGAAATTCAGTGTATGTATGTATGTGGCGCATTTTTCCTACTTCTCTGGAAGCACTACGCATCAGGGAATGCTCACATCACCAAGAGGCACGTCACTAAAAAAAACCAAACCTGAGACATAGTGCAGGTGAAAGCCACATAAAAATACCTGCTTTAGTTAGCTCTGTTAAAAATATAGAATTAAAAAAGATCAATAAAAGGCAATGCCACATAGATTATGAACCATCAGACATCTCAAGAGGAAATTATCACCAGACAGCCACGACTGAATGGGGACATCAGCAGTGAATTTCTGCAGATTACTGTAAGGATGAGAACACGACTCGATGTTTCCGTCAATAGCTTTTGAGTGTTTATGACCAAAAGACTGGCAGTGTGGTAAGACAGGGACAGCACAGTCGTACATACAGAAGCATGTTTTGACACATGGAGAACAAGGAAAGGGAAGACGCATCTGGAAAGTGGGTGATTCTGAAAGGAACAAGGCAGGGGCTCACATTGCCTGAGCAAGCTGCAGTGAACAGCGCTAATGAGATGTAAAACCAGCAGAGTAATGACTTCTGAACTCCACTGCCAGGTTTATTTTTATCCAAGACTGTTTAAAATTAAATACATAAACAACCTGGAAAGAACACACCTTCTCCCTTGCTCCAAGGTATGTGTTTTGAACACTATGCTATAGTTAGCTTTGCTCATTTTCTTTCTGGCTCTCCTTTTGCATAATGACAGCTCCGACAGAGGTACAGAGCATCTTCTTCCCAGCAAATGTGTTCAGTTTGGTGGTTAATGCAGCCTTCTGGAAATTTGGGGATATGAATCTGTATCCTGTTACAGAAGCAAACACGTCATCCACATCTCTCACCTCCTTTGAGACCTCTGAGCAGAAACTAATTCTTCAGACGGTGACCATCATATTTTTGGTATTTCAGATCAAAAGAACGATCTTGGCAGAAACCACGCAAATACTTACATGCAAGTTCTGAATCATGGGCAGAAAGCAGTAACTACCTGGAGTCCTGGCTCAGCCATTACAGCGCTGGAAAGGGACAGGATTTCACACCATTCCCCAGGGTTAACATTTTCTCCTGCCAGCTCTGGGCTGCTCCCTTTCCAGAATAACCTGGTTTTCGGGACATCAATTTGAAGTGGTACAACTCATCCTATGTGCAGTAACACAGATTTCTGTTGGCTTTGGCCCTGGAAGAATTTTTAGGATGTGTTTTAGATAAATGTGTTTAGGCAAATATGTTTTAGATAAAGGCAAAATAAAGGCTTACTACAGAGGTAAATGTGTGCACTTTAATGACCTTTGATATACAGGAGAGACTAGAATATCTAATAGTTCTTAACTATTATCTGTTTAATTTCTGTTCTCCCCCATAAAAGAAGCATAACGTATCAAATTTTTTTTGGATCACTGATACTATATTTTATACCAAAAAAAGCATTATATAATCCCCCACAAAACTAGATCTATTAAAATGAACACATCTTTAAATGACGCAATTATCTACAATTGCATAGATGGCTACAAATGGAACTTTCCCAAATTCAGCTGTTTATAGAGTGATTACAGTTGAATTGTTAAGACTAAAAAAATAAGAAATGTATTACTGAATTTCACTGGGATGCATAAATAATAACTTCTATAACTTTAAAAGTATCCTACCTGTCCCATTTGGGTTTTGAAAAGTCATACTGTGAAAAAGTGTACTTTTGAATTTTACCTTTTTTCCAGTCATTACTGACATTGACAATCTTCACGCATTTGCATAACTACATGTGAAAATATCTCAAGATCAGTTTTAAAGGCATGCCCCATCAAATCTGTAACCTCATAGCCAAGAATCATTTTTATGGCATGGTGCAATGTTTGGCAATGGTGCCTTGATTCCCTAATTCGGAATTGTAAAGGAACTACCGAAATACAAAATGTCTAGACTGATATTGCTTTGGGAAAGAAAAACACTAAACTTGCTACTTCATAAAACAAAGGCAAACCCCACTCTTCCCACTCCGTAAAACTACAAATCAAAGAACTAAAGCTTGATTCTGCAAATAATCTGTATGCCTCCCTCCCAGCCTCCAAAAAACCCACCCAGACACTTCCATTAATACTTATCTCAACAAATGATAATCTAATTTTCTTCCATTTCAATATTCTTACTTTGCTGATCCACTAGTAGAAATACTATAGTATTGGGCTTGTCCAGTGGTAAATGGCTACAGCAAATCTTATAAGCTGTTGCTGTTTAGGGCTGTATACACAAAGGGAAAGATGAAACTTCAAGGGTCAGAAGGGTCTTTTCCCTAAAACATACACAAGGATGCATCCCCAGTCTAGAATTAAAAAGGTCAATTTCCTCCGTCTTCAGAGCTACGTATAAGCTGCACTTGTCATTGCACCAAGGCATCTGAGTTACAGACAGATCGAACAAGCCAAGCTAAACCACGTCCCCTACTTACTTTGGACAAAGGATCACTCTACCTACTCCTGATGACGGATGACTGACTTTTTGTAAATTGTTGCCCGTGCAGATTTAAATGCCACCTTACTGCAAAATCCTCTTCTCCACAGTCCACTTCTTCTCCAGCTCAAGTAGGGAAGAGCAGTTTAGCAATCACAAAGTATTTTGTTATCTCATAAAGGTGCCAACAGAACAGAAATTGTCACAACTCTCCCCATGCAATCCACCGTAACTATGTCAGAAGACTGCAGAGCTGGGTAAGGTTCCATTGTGTATCTACAACTACTCTCTCAGGATTCTGGCACACTGAAATCTAAGTTCTGCATAGTCATAAAGGTGCTTTGATGGACATCACTTGCGAAAACTGGAAGTGTCATTAACTACTACAACTTGACAGTATCTCTTAACAAGCTTTTAGTAAAGAAGCTGCTGTTAGTTAATATTAAGTTTGCCTTTCTATTTGCAGGAAATGCTGGTTTCACGTTTAATTTTCAAAAAGTCACAAAACATATTGTAGCATTGGAACAACTTGTTAGTAATCTTAATTCTTTCCACTCATTAGTTCTGAGTAACAGGTCTTTGCAACTCAGTCATGAAGCACACTATTCTACATGACGTTATCTCAAACTCAGCCAATCCCACAGCACAGCTACAGCTTTCCAGCTACGTTTTCTCCCATTCCACTCAGGAAATACACCAAAAGTGCTGCTAAAGAGAACACTTTGCTAATTCTAGTTTTGTTTCCTAATGATGTAAAGCTGGACACCCTACTTTTTCTCTACTTTCCCGCTGGTTTTCGCTTAATTTCAGACACATACAGCAAACAAGACTTTTAATTTTTTTTTTTAATTTACAGTATTGATTGCTCTGAGTTATGCCTTACTGGTATACAGTAAATACATTCATCTGAACAATTCACTTAGTATGAAAAAAATGCAGTTAAAACATTAAAAATACCGCTTTACACTGTGCGAAACAGAACCTTCAGAAGTAATATCAGCTACAGCCAGGCACAGAGGAAGACTGTTTCCTTTTAGTCCACCAGAGCATTCATTCCTGTACCCCTTCATCTGAAATTGCCTGTAACAGTAGATTTTAGGTGAATGCTTCTGCTGAATTAAGAAGACTTAATAACTCTCAGTTGGTCTTTAGCACTTGCATTTCCAGAACAGGATGTTTTTCTGTTTATTCATTACACCAAGAATGCCTGTTTTTGGAAGATTTACTGAACAAAAGGTTTCAATACCATGTAAAAAACTGAAGATGTTTCTGAAGGGGAGTTATACTCTATTGGTGCATGCAGCTGTCGGTCTGGATAAATTAGGTAACATGCTTCCCCAAGATAAAAGAAAGTGGCTGGGCACAACTGCCATTTCACAAATAGTACTTAAGTCAGATGAAATGAATTCTTATCGCAAGCTTTAGACAGATTAATATATACCACAACACCTAGCATTGATTAAATTTAGAAAAATATTATCTTGGGTTTTTTTAGCCTTTGCTGTTTTGGTTTTTTTTTTTTTTTTTTTTAAAATCTTTGAAGTTACGTAACAGAAGATGAATGGTGGAAGATGCCAAAAACCGCCCTGCTTTTTAAGCTGGAAGAGTTGGACTGTCAAAGCTGTTATGCCATTGATGATTACTCATTTGATTATTAATAGATATCTTTTTAAACAATGAAGAGGCAGGAAATGTTTATTTATTTTTTTTTAATTTATGATCAAGAATGACTGAACATTATAGTCATTTGAATCAACCCAATTACATAGTTTCCATTAAGTTAATGGCTGCCAAACAAGCGTGTACTCCAGTGACACACCGTATCTGATGGGTGAGACAGATTTTAAGGTTAGACACAGTACATGTAAAAATAGAAAGTTTAAAAACCAATCTCATCACAGACATTTCCATCGCCATCTCCTTTGTGAAATAAATAAGGCAGCAGATAACTTTTACTTTGAAGTGGCATCTTTGAGGTATGCTATTAAGTCTGCTCTCTCAGACTTCTTCTTGATACCCGCAAAAATCATTTTTGTTCCTGGGATATACTTCTTTGGATTTTCCAAATACTCCATCAGAGTATCCTCACCCCAGGTGATACCTAGAAAGAAGAAAAAGAGATGGTCAGTGACTTTAAAATAACAAACATATTTATATTCTTTTCCTCCATATTATTTTACTTTTGGGCTAACATCAGTACTTTCTAGAACTACTGCCAAGAACTGAGTATTTTTGTCCCTAGTAACTCATAAGAACAGCTTGAAGTTTACCTTTATTCTTATTAGCATCCGTGTAAGAGAAGCCCTCAGCCTGTCCAGTCTTGCGTCCAAAGAGGCCATTCAGGTTAGGTCCAGTCTTGTGCTTGCCTCCCTTTTCAACTGTATGGCACTGGGAACATTTCTGGACAAAGATCTTCTTGCCCTTCTCAATATCTCCCATTTTCAGTACTAGACCAAGAACACACAGAGGTCAGTATCGCAATTTCAAGGTCACCTATTCAAAGCATCCTGTTGGTTTACAAAACTGTATATATAGCCTACCAGTCTAGTAATTCTCCGGCACACTTCCTATCCACCACAAGCTATAGCTCCTGGGTTTGAAGATTAGCATAGAATCATTAGACTATGTAAAAAGTACCAAGGCGATAAACATTCAGGAGAAACCTGCCCTCGGCCAAAGTAATTACCCCACAGCATTTGAACAGCGTAGAGAGAGTTTTTGAAGAGTAAACTGAGCTTCCACATATAGCTTGTGTAACTGTAATAGTAAAGTTTTCTAGTCACGAATAACCTTGTGTGTAAAGGGACAGGGCTGTCTGCATGTTTTTCCTCTCCAGCTGGAAAAGCCCACCAGCCCACCACCTCGGCAGGGGCAGCGGGCGGCAGGCACAGCACTGGCACGCTCCCCCCCGTACCCCGAAGGCGGGATGCCTCCCGACACCACCAGCGCTGCCTGCGCCCGGCCTGGCGAAAGCGCCCAAGGGCAACCGCACCTCCGGCCTACACCTCTACCCCGGCGCTGCCTGACCTTGAGCCAGGGAGCGGGATCCCGGCGCGGGGGGACCCCCCAAGCGAGCGCCGCGACCCGGGCCCGACCCCTGGAGCGGGGCCTGGCGCACTCACACCACAAGGGCAAAAGACCTGGGCCGCGCCACCCCCTACCTCGAGTGGCCGCCGGGAGAGCACGGCCAGGCCGGGTCCCCCTACATCCCTTCGGGCCGCGGCCTCTCGAGGTGGGAGCACTAGGCCCCGCCGTGACCTTCCGCCGCGCCCCGGGCGCCTCCTTAGGCCGCGGCGCCCGGGTCCCCAGCCCCAGCCCACGGAGGCGGGAATCGCGGTCTCGGGACAGACGAGACCGCCGCCCGCCCCGTCCTGTCCCGTCCCGTCCCTCGCCCTCCCCACCGCCCCGCTCCGGGCTAACGGTCCCGCCTGGCCCCGGCGCCAGGCCCAGGCCGAGTCGAGCCCAAGGCCAGGCCCCGGCGGCGGCTGCCCCACCGGCTGCTGCCCGCACCTGCCTGTCCGGCCGCCCCGCTGACGCTGCGCCCACGGCAATGACCGCAACCCCGTTAACTCTCGCACCGTCCGGCGTCTGAGCCCAAGGACACGCCGTACTCCGCCCTATGTAAACCGGTGTTGCCGCAACCAACCCGCGCCGGCACTCGGCCCGCCCCATCCGAGGCGGCAACCAATCCAATGCCGCCCTCTGGACCTCTGATTGGTTACTACGCCTGTCCGCCATGGTGGACGTCACGGCGCTGCGGGCTAGCGGGGTAGGTTGCGGCGGCGGGCGGCGGGTCCCTTCCCCCCCCGCCCCCTACGGAATGGCGTCAGACGTAACTCTGATACGCCAGGAGCGCCAGGGCGCGCGGGAGGTCGGGTTCTGTGCGCATGCGCACAGCGGAAGACGGCGCACGGGTCGCGCGGCGCCGCGAGGGGACTGCGACCTCAGGGGGCGGGTGGGGCCGGCCGCGTGGCGGCGCGGTGGGCGGGGCCCGGGCCGGGACGTAAAGGAGCCCCGCCTCCCCCTCCCCCCCGGGCGCGTGTGGCAGGGGTTGCGGCCGCCGGTTTCTGGCGCCTTTCAGGGGCGAGGAGAGGAGCCGAGGTGTGGCCGGGCCGGGCGCTGCCTCCCGCCCTGTGTGCCATGGAGTTCTAAAGACTTTCTGAAGGGCAGCGGAGCTGGTGAGGGGTCTGGAGAACAAGTCTTACGAGGAGCGGCTGAGGGAACTGGGGTTTTTTCGCCTGGAGACAAGGAGTCTGTGGGGAGACCTTATCGCCCTTTACAACTACCCGGAAGGAGGTTGTGGAGAGGTGGGGGTCGGTCTCTTCTCCCAAGTAACGGGAGGAGAGGAAACAGCCTCAAGTTGTGCCAGGGGAGGTCGAGGTTGGATATTAAGAAAAATTTATTCACCGAAAGGGTTATCAAACATTGGAACAGGCTGCCCAGGGAAGTGGTAGAATCATCATCCCTGGAGGTATTTAAAAGACACGTAGATGTCACACTTAGGGACGTGGTTTAGTGGTAACTTGTCAGTGTTAGGTTAATGGTTGGACTTGATGATCTGAAAGGTCCCTTCCAATCTAGGTGATCCTGTGAGAAACGCTCCTTATCCAGTAACAACAGCTCAGGCAGTGAACGATACGAAGCACGTTTTATTTGAACATTCTTGCAAGAATGGGTGACCTAACAAGTAGGCACACTTTCAGTTCTTGAGAGACACCTTTTTATTTCCTATTCCTGGCTGAATTTTTCCCTCCCCTGTTTCCTGTTGGTAAGGTACTCCAGGGTTCACAGTCTGTCTGAGGCACCTAAAATTCTTCCCAGATGTCCTGCCTCTGTTTACTTCTCTTTATGCTACGCCTACAGGGATTACCTGACTAGTTTATTTCTTTCCTTTTTGGTAAAAAACTGCTCAATGTCATTAGCCCTGGTTAAATGTTTGACTACCCTTCTAGACACTAATCCAGTATGAATCAATTTGTTTTGTCTGTGTGATAAGAGATGTTCTACAAGCCTTTGCTGGAGCCTTTTTGTCTTAGTTATTCCCTTATCATGTCACCTCTGATGGAAACGGCTTTTCTCCTCTGCAAAAGCAATACCTGCCTTTCTTACAATTCTATGAAGAGACCCTAGAGAATAAAGAAGTGGAAGCACCACAGGTAGGAAGAGTGAGGCTAAACCCCTCCAGAACTGAAAAGGGCCAACCAGTGTGTGACCACATGGAGCTGGAGGGGCAGTGGGTGCACGGTTGGATCCTACACCTCCTGTAGGATACTGAAGTCTTACAGTTTTGAAGTAGATGACAGTGCTACCGAAGGGACCCACCACAAGAAAAGATGCCTCGAATGTCTTCCCAGCAGGCTGGGTGGTGTTGTAGTGCTTGAAGAGGATGTGTCAATATCCATGTTATGGACATCTAAACGGAATTTAAGTAATTAATTTCAGACATGACCACCGTCTCAGTCGTCTTGGCAGGGAGGAGGAAGAACTGTTAAAAAAGCCTACTGTAATGATGTCCAGTGATCAAAAGGCAGTGATCACAGGAGGCGAACTGTTTGCCTTAAGCATGGACATAAAAACTGAGAATTTCCCACTGTCTGGCATTTGAACAACTTTTTTTTCTGTGTGTGCTTCTATGCTATGCTGGAACTGGTGCTCCTCTAATTGCTCTATGGAGAGTGCTCTTCTGAAGTGCCAACATGAAGCAAAAGAGAATGAGGACTGAGTAAAAACACATCAAAGGTTACTCTGATGGCAGAATTTTGCAGACAATCCATAAGAATATTGAGCAAATTATCACTTCCTAGTTTGGAGAGAGTGAAGTGTTTTCCAATGCTCATGGTGTCTAGAGCGTGAGACACATGTGTTTGCAGTTTCTAACATTTCATCACAAGGTATACACAAAATATTTTATTAATACACTCCTGAACTTTAACAATCAACACTGTACTCTTGACAGTACGCTTACCACAATAAAGCTAATCTGTTTATGATATACAGCTAAATGTATATCATAAATACAGCGAGGTAATATATGTGCAATGGAACCACTTTAAATTGGCATTGTGACTTCTCCTGTTCTTGCCCAACTCAAATTTCAAATCCTGTCAGACTCCCATAGTTATGAGGTTAACTGGAAAGATACGAGTTTAAACTCAAGGCATTTTCTGCTTTTTTTTATTTGCCATTTGGTTTTGAACCTTCATGGTGTGCTTCATTCCTGTTTTTAGATTTTTTGCCATGACTGTAAGGACTGTAATTTTTTTTAGTAAGGCTTCTGTGTCTTACGTGATTCCAGCAGCCAGATGTATGTGACTTAATATCTCCAGACTCGTGATAAGACACATGGTATCTTTTATTGTTAAACGAGGAAGGAGCTGAAAGTACCTTTTAAGCTGCTTTAAGAAATTACAGTAGTATAAGTTCTTAACACTCTTTAAGCATTTGATGTATCATGATGCCCACTGACACTCATTCAAAGGTTCTCCCTTTCTTTACAGAATGCAGACTTCAAGTATCTGTAACTCTTAATTTCTGTTGAGTTTTGCCTTCTAAATATGTGTGCTCCATACTGAGCATTGCATGTTGAGCTAAACAGTTAACCCTTCTGATGCATGTGGAGGGACATCGTAGCAAGTTTATTTTAATATTTCTCCCTGAAGCTGTTTTCTTCTTAATTAAGGCAGTTGAGTAATTTTTTGTTAAACTTTTCAAATAAGGAAATAATGCTGTCAGGGTAAATACTGAACCTCTGAGGTTTTCAACACTAAAGATTAACGCACTGAAGACCAGTCTGTAAAATGAACTGTTGTCTTCTCTGCCTTATACCTCACCATGCAGACGTCTGCTGCGTGAGTGGCTGCCAGCAGCCATGATGCAATACCCTTTCATGAAGGCGTAAATGCTACAAACAGAGTATTTGTGGGTTTGCATACTGTATTGTTAGTGGAAGCAGAGGTTCTGTCAAATACAAAAACATACTAGTTTAGAAGATGTATTTTCACCAGTAAGAAGAGGTATCTCGAATGGAGAGGACTTGACTTAGTTTGTTTAAACCCATTTGGGCATTACTGAGCGTGAATCTGGAGCAACGCAGTGGCAAGAACTGGTCTGTAAGTAGACAGTGCAGGAAGGGGGGTTGTTCAAGGTACCCAGTGTTTTGAGTGTTGAAACATTCTGCAACGGGGCAGAGCAATAGTGAAATTTTACCCTTGTCTGCTAAATATAGCGTCTGTAGTGCATGTTAGCGTGAATCCTGCACACGTTGTATGACTTCCTTGGTAGGACAGAATATGTTGTGGGACTTCTAGAGGCAATGCTGAAGACAAAGTCAGGGCTTTTCTGGCTTTGTGGGTTGGCATTGCTGGAATAAACTAAAATGACTCGGGGCACATTTTCAGTGCAGTATTACTTTCCTACATGTATTAACATTCATTAGAATGTTTACCTTGATGCGGTTTGCCTAGAAGGTTTGTATTTTAGTCTTTCAGTTATTCACTGTGGTTACACCTGAAATACCCTTGTCTTTTTACTACATCAGGCCATTATGCACTAGAGCAACAATTCTTTTGCAATCAGAATTATGGCTATGTAATTCTGTCCCAATGGAAGGAAAAATAAACCAAATACATGCTGGAGTCCAGTACTTTGAGCCAGCAGTGTGCCCAGGTGGCCAAGAAGGCCAGCAGCATTCTGGCTTGTATCAGGAATAGCATGGCCAGAAGGAGCAGGGAAATGATCGTGCCTCTGTGCTCGGCACTGGGCAGGCCTCACCTCGAGTGCTGTGCTCAGTTCTGGGCCCCTCTGTACAAGAGGGACATTGAGGTGCTGGAGCGTGTCCAGAGGAGAGCTACCAGGCTGGTGAGGGGTCTGGAGACCAGGTCACATGAGGAGAGGCTGAGGGAGCTGGGCGTGTTTAGCTTGGAGAAGAGGAGGCTGAGGGGAGACCTCATTGCCCTCTACAACTACCTGAAAGGAGGTTGGAGAGAGGTGGGTGTTGGCCTCTTCTCCCAGGTGAATACTGACAGGACCAGAGGAAATGGTCTGAAGTTGCAGCAGGGGAGGTTTAGATTAGATATTAGGAAGAATTACTTTACTGAAAGAGTGGTCAGGGACTGGAACAGCCTGCCCAGGGAGGTGGTTGAGTCACCATCCCTAGAGGTGTTTAAGAAACGTCTAGATGTGGCACTTCAGGGCATGCTCTAGTAGCAGAGATTGTAGGTTGTTTTGTTGGACTCGATGATCTCAAAGGTCCTTTCCAACCATGAAGATTCTATGATTCTAAAGGAAACATGGCAAAAGAGCCAACCTGTTCTCTTTAAGAGGTACACTGCTAAAAATAAAAGAAAGATGGCCTTATGGGCCTAGGCTGGAACTCAGGAGAACATGTTTGGGTTTTTTTATTCAGTTCTGTGATATATTTCTCGTTTGGTCTTTGACAAATACCTTAGAATCCATTTCTTGTGTTGAAATCATCAGGGATTAGGTGCTTGAATACCTTCTCATCCTATTACCGCGTGGAAGTGGGCCGAGCCTGACCCGCTGCTAGTTTCCAGCTAACTGTGCCAGTGTTGATGAGTCCATGATTTGTGTTGCATTCACGGTGGTGTGAGCTGGTTTTAGGAAAGAACTTTACCCCGAGTCATCTTACCACATCAAAAAACAGTACTGACTAATTTGCACCATTATGATTTCTGAATTGTACTGAAGCTGTTCAGAGGACCTGTTTGTTTGGTTTTTTTTTTTTTAAATATGTATATATCTTTGCCTTTGAAATTGTTCAGGAGAAAGAAGTATCTCTCCATATTTTTTTCAAAGTCTGGTTTATCAACATGAAAGAGCGATTCTGGGCTGGGCTTGAAAAATCCTTGGTGCTAGGATCCTTCAAAAATACTGTGCAGTGGCAAGTGTCTGCTTTGAGGGTTACTTCTCAACACTGTTAGGGTGCAAGTCTTGTCATTTGGAATATACTGATGGCCTTATGTTTATTATGTCTTTTACAGGGCATTTGAATGGATGACAGGAGCCTGTTCACCCAAACAGGTGAGGAACAAAGATGGAAAACATAGACTGAAGAGTGAATGAAAATCATAGATTCATAAAATGGTTAGAGTTGGAAGGGACTATAAAGATCATCTAGTTCCAACCCTCCTGCCACGGGCAGGGACACCTCCCACTAGACCAGGTTGCTCAAAGCCCCATCCAGCCTGTCCCTGAACACTTCCAGGGATGGGGCATCCACAACTTCTCCGGGCAACCTGTTCCAGTGCCTCACCACCCTCACAGTAAAGAGGGTGGTGCTTTTTTCTGTGTTGAGATACTGGACTGCCCTGCTCAAGCATTTGTTCTAGTAGATGCTTGTAGATTGATAGAGGTCTATTTATCTGTAGACTCACAGAAAAATATAATGAGGCCTTGGACCTCCATATAAGATAGTCAGAAGTGTGGGATACAACATCTCTGTAATCAGTTCTTGGTTTGAGACGAGTAACACAACAGTGGCATCTTTTGGGATGAGTATAGAGGAGTAGTGGTTACAAAACATAAATGCATCAAGTTATGTAATTTGCAATGAAGCATGGAATAGCGAGAAAGAACTTCCAAAAGCAAGAGTTATCCTAGGACAGGACTGCATCAACTTCTCTTTTACTATCACAAAACTCAGTCTAAATCCTTATAAACCAGTTCCCATAGTAAAAGTAGGCTAAAAAGATAGGTGATTCAAGATAGTAATTTTTAAAATGAACATTTTTGGACTCAAGGCCAAAGTTAATTAACTGACAAGGACGTTCACATTTGAAAGATTCAGGACCTAGCAATTTGTCAGAAATTTAGCTTTTCTTAAAAACACAATTTTGTTGCTTTTGAGGTTTCAGAAAAGAACTTTAAGGGCTCAAGAATTAGAAGACAAATAAAAGGGTATCCTTTTATTAAGTCCATTATGTTTTTAACTTTAAATATAGCGTCATGCTGTTGTAGAGTCTGCTGCAGCTTACTGGAAAGCTGAAAATAATAGAGGTATATTAAATGTCCTTGAGCATTGTCTGAGAGTCTGATTCCATCTGACAAAACAGTGTAATACAAAACCACTAATTGCTGCTAGCCTCAATTTCTATTTTTAGGTGTCAAGTAATTGGTCAAAGCTACCACATTTTCAAATTTTTTTTTAATGATTTTTCTTTCTAATGAATCAGATGGAACAATTTCAGCCATATCCTGTTTGGAGGGGATGACAATTGCCTACATTGATAATACGTTTGCTTTGTGTATCTGTGGGAGCCAAAGATTACTGTCCTCTGATTTACATGATCAGTTGGGACATTATCTTTTGAATAATCCAAGCTATAGGGTAAAAAGTACTTCTGCAGCAGCTTAAATGAAGATATTGTCAAATCTGTCTCCAAAGCATCAACTTAGCCCTGAGAAAAGCTCCAAATTAAGACTCCTTTTGTAAGGAGATTTGTATGGTTGGGTCTACTTATGTAATGATGATATGCTAATCTAATGTAATCTACTGAAGCCTATACAGTTCTTGTACTTAAACTGTAGGCCATGATTTTCAAAGGAGAAACCATTTATAACATAAATGGTCTACTTATAAGTAGAAATAAGGCCATAAACTGGCAAATTTAGCTGTGTCCTCCTGTAGAAATATAACTAGCGTGCTATGGCTCTGTGTATAGCAGCAGGAGTTGAATGTGAAGCTAAGTCACGAGACATCAAGTTAATGGCCGTCTTTCCTTCATTGAGAGGAAATCACTGCTGCCGGTGGTAGCACCCATAGGGTGTTTGTCTCAGTGGAGAGTTGGGATTTCTCCCTGCAGAGATCTCTGCTAGTTTTGCTGCCTGTTTTGTCAAGTTTTCGAGACTTTGGTAACCAAGTAATCACCTGGCTGGTAGTTTTAGAATCAGGTTTTAATATCCCAGCTTGATTGTATGCTTCTTCTTACATATGACTTTAGGAACCTGTCAAGTGTTTTATCAGAGCAGGTTAGTGGTTTAGCACTGTTTCTGACAATGAGCAATGCTGGATGCTTTGCAGACACTAAAAACTGCCCGGGATGAGTTTATTATCCTAAAGCATGAAGTCTCAAAGCACTGAGAACGCTTAATCCAAACTACTAGTATTGCAGATGTTTTTCTTACGGTTCTAGGATATGTCTCTGGACCTTTTTTTAAAATGATATTAAGCTCTTAGCCTTCATCAAATTCCAAGCAGAAAACTAAGCAAGTAAATTAGTGTACTTTCTAGATTTCTTTTGTCTGATGAATTTGACCAAATAAAGTCCCAGAGCTTTTTCATTTAGGGTCTTACAGATACATGATACAAATGACTGATGAAACTTTTCTGTAGTAACTGTGTTATGTACTCATTGCTAAGTGGTACCTTATAGTTTTGGGGGCTTTTTTGTGGTTTTTTGGTTTTTTTGGGTTTTTTTTTTGGGGGGGGTGGGGGGGGCGTGGGGAGGGGAGTGTTTGTGTGGTTGCTTTTTTTTTTTTTAGGTTTGGTTTGGTTTGGTTTTTTTCCCAGAAATAACAAGTTCAGTTTTCACATATCTTTCCTGGGGTATAACCAATCCCTTATTTTTAGTAATTGTTGCTCTTTTCCAGACTTTTTTGCTTTTGGTTAGTTATGAAATGTGCTGAACAAAACTAAATGCAAGATACCTGAGGATTATGAAATAACATGAATATTCTGACTTCTCTGCAGTTTAAGATTAATCTCTCTTGAATGGTGGTAGAGGCAGAGCAAAAGACAGTAGTCTGCACTTTTTTTGAAATCCAGGAGGTAAAAGCTATTTTAAAACCCATTTGTGTCAGAGTTGTCTTCAACAGTTGTTTGCAGTATGTTTCTTCATACCTCACTTTTAAATTTCGTCTGTTATTATGCTGCTCAGTTATTTTTGTAGTAAATTATCTAGGTACACTCCTGTGGTCTTGTGTCCTAATAAATGCATTAATAATCTCTGTTTTAAGAACCAAAAGACCAAAAGTCTAATTGTTTCTGAGATGTGTAATGGTGGAATAGAAAGTGAGTATCCTCTCCTAATGGAAAGTAAGCTCTCTGGCTCCTGTCACATCATTTTCCTTATATCCTCTTGGTAGCCACTGAGCCCTTTGTACTCTGAATACTTGCACAGAAAATAGTGCACTGCTAGGGCACTGTGTCCTGACTGGCCTCCTGAAGATCTCATGGATGAATAAAGTAATCAGGGATTTATGTTTCTGCCACGATTCTTTGCTAGTATCTCTTCCTGTAAAGGAAAGTCCAGTGGATAATGACTAGCTGGAAGCATGGTTCTATTTCAGCCATATATTCAGTGTATGATCCTGGCAGTCTCCTGAACTCTGGTGATCTGCTTGAAGGGAGAGGGGAATATATCTGATCTCTTAATGGGACAGTTTAGAAGACTCCAATGAAAAAACTCTCAATGAAAAATACAATGGTATTTTGCTCCCTTTTCAGGCCCTCCCAGTTTTCCCTGGGAAACAACTGAATAATCCCTCATTTAATTAAGCAGTTAAAAAAAACCCAGTGAATGCCCATGTGCTGTTTCTGCTTCTCTAATCCTCACTTGACTGCAGCTCCTTAAGATATTTATTGAACCAATATTAGCTCTGTTCCTGAATTCTGGGTAGTAGCAATATTAATCTGTCAGCATGCAGAAAATAGCAATTTAAGCTTATTTTTTGCATTCTTCTTGAAAAGCCGGTTACTAATCCATGGGATAGCTTTCCACTAAAGTTTCCTTTTCTGCTTTCTTATTTTCAAAAGACTTTAAAAATTATTTAAGATGTTTAAATATATTGCATTTGGGGACTTTTTCATTTGGTTGGTTTTTGTTCACACTTTTCAAGAATCCTAAACAGATCAGTGAGCACAACACAGCAGCTCTTAACTATTTTTATAACCATCAAGTTAATGCCTGCTATTAATCCTTAGCTACTGTATTGACCACTGGCAGCCATCTAGGGCTAACTCCTAAAACCAGATTACATGTTTTCTGTAGCTTACCTGCTTCATTCTGAAGCTCATTCAAAGCCCTGCAGGGAATGCTAAGTCCCATTCTCCCCCTACCAGTCTTCACTGCACTTTAAATACAGTCTCTATGGCCTTTCCTGTTCTCTCAAACATTCCTGTTTTAGACAATGAGGAAAAAGGAGAGAGAAGAATCTGAAATACAAGCCACAATAAGTCTGACATAGGAATGTAGGCTTGGAGAAACCACGGTCAACCTTAGAGTATGGAGGCTTTGGGAATACGCTGTGCACAGACAAAGAGACTCGACGGCTCACAAGCATCATGTTTGTCCCTCTGTGTGCTTGGTAGTGCTGACATTATTGGAATTTGACTCCCTGCAGAGTATCAGAGGGTGCTTTTGACCTGGAAGTTTGATGCCTGTGGGGGCCTGCAAAGAGCCTCATTGTGTCACTAACTATAATCCCCAGCTGTTGCGGACAACCATAGCTCCGTTCATAAACTGGTTAGGTCCATTCTAAAGCAGCCTGTGTTCTGATCCTCTCCTCATCTATTGAAGAGCTAACCCTGAACCTCCCTTCTGTGATCACTAAAAATCATGTTGTGATGCCCAGCCTGAGTTTATTCCCAATCAGACTGTAACGCTAATTTGTGAATCCATTTGGCCTTTAATGAACCAGCTCCTTCCCTAACCAGTGTTTATCCCACTTACGGGTTTCTCAAGAAGTCGTGTTTTCACAGCCTATAGACCAAGACAGGCTTGCACATGTCCTGGGCTACCCTAACTGGTCTTTTCTTTACTGTTTGAATTTATTGGGGTTCTCTAGGAAAGGCCAGACAGTTTGTATTGAGGTACTTTTTATTTGTTACTCTGTTTTTAAAGGAATGTGTCAGTTAAAGAAATAAAAAGCATTGAAACCATAAAATTTGTGTCTCATTCCCTCAGTAATGTTATCTCTGAGGTCTTTTGTCTCTCCTCTTATGGTATCATGAAAACATTTTTGTGCAGCTGTCTTAGAGAAGGAATGCTGCAGCTCCAGCAGGGCTGTCTGGCACCGAGGAACCTCACAGCTAGGGATCCATTCAGGCAGTTCTGTCTCTCTTGGCCTGTCCTCTGGTCTCCATGCAGAGTGACATGCTTCTTGATGCCAGAGCTTGTGCAACAGCATTCTGCTTTCCTCACTCCTTAGATCCAGTGGTAAGCCTGGCTTGCTTGGACTAACTGGGTTTTCTTCCCATACTGTATTTTGATCCAAATGTCTGGGCCTGAAGTCTTCGCAGGAAAAGGAACATGCAGATTTTGGAAGGGATTCAAGTTCAGGCCTTCCTGAAAGCTGCTCCCTGTACAATGTTTCTGTTTGCAATGTGTCAGTGTTTTTCTGAAGTTTGTTTATTTGTGGCCTTGTATCCAGATAATGAACTTTCTGGTAGCATGTCTGAGACAGAGTCGTTTGCTCTTGGCTCACATCCCATTTCTGGTCTGGGCTTTCTGTCACTTTCTGCTGGTGACCTAGACTGGCTGCTGTGTTTATTTTACTCAGCATTGTGTCTGAGTAGCTGGCTTCAACAGTAGGAACTCTGCCTGAAGGTGGAGGCATCTGAACACTGGAGGAGTGCTGTTCTTGCAGAATTGATTCATGGGGACGTCGACCTTGAAGCAAACGTGCAGTGCGCCCTTCGAGAGGTCTCACTTGTGAGAGACTAGGCAGAAATGTTTCTTTCTATATGGAGGAAGGAGCAGGATTTACACTGTCATCTAAGTCTCTTATTTTAGCAGGGACTGCTTATTTTAGCAGCCCATTGTCTGAGACTAGTGAAATGGCTCAGTTAGGGGTCTCCCAGGCAAAGGGAAGCAGCCCAGACATTCGTTGCTGCCTTGCCCCTAGGGAGCTTAGAGTCGGTCTTTGTGCTTTGGAAAATAAAATATTCTGCTCCACCCCAATGCATAAGATATAAATGGGTATACATGTGCTCTCTTCTCCTTTCTTCTATAAGCATCTGTCTTCTATAAGCATCTGTCTTCCATTTGTGGTCTCATAAGCAATATGATAGTATAAATGGTGACTTGCATTAGTGTGTTTTTAAATTCTTTTAGGAACTGTTGCAAGGGGGACTGAGGATGCTTACAGGTGTGTGGCTTTTTAGCTCTCTCAATCACAGTTTGACCCACTGCTTATGTACTATTGCTCTGTATTAATCATTTGTACTGTTGAGGCTTCAGATACTGGTGTAGAGTCAAAGCCCTATTGTATAGGAACTGTTTAAACATAAACTACGTTTGAGTCCTATAGCCAAATAGTGAACTTCAGCAGTTACTGTGCTGAACAATCTGAATGTCTGATGTTTAATGTATGTATGTTTTAAGTGGAATAATGTTTAGATAAATCAGCATGGCCCAGGGTAGGCTTCTGCCAATCACATTTTGGAAGCCAGAGGGCAATAAAGCTGCTCAGTTTTGAATTAATGTAAGCAGCTAGTTTGGATTTTAATTTCCAGAGATCAGCTGTTGAAACTTTTCTTTAAAGTGTTCATTATCATAAAGTGAAACATTGTTTCTTCATCACACTAGAGAAAAAGCTAAACAGCTTTTCCATTTCAGATACAGGGATTCAATTATCAGAAAGTTGTAAATGCTATTTCAAAAGGGATTTCCTTACTTGGATTTTTTTTTTTTAAAATCCAATAGAAAAAAAGCAGGACAACTTGGGGACTTTTTATCTGGGGTCATTGTTGGATTTTAAGACAATGACAGCATCTTACTTAGTTGCCCTGCTTTTTGTATGTCCATGCAGTTTGAACCCGGAAGTGCTGTAAAGCCAGCAGTGCTATGGAAGGGTGAGCAGGAATCCATTCCTTCTGTTTTACCTGCAGAATTGCTCAGTCAGTTATAATAAATTAGACGTGTGTATGTACTCTGCATGACAATGTGCAGGTGTCACTGGGTGCTTAAGCCATTACAGTTACTGACGCATAGAAAAAAGCAGCTCAACCTGATTTGTCATGCTTATATACCATGTTATGCTTTGTTCGCAGGAGTAGCATTTAATACAAATAGTATCTTTTCACTTTTCTACAGGCCACACAGAATATAAAAATTGTTGAAAACAATAAACATGGCATTTTCCAGTATAGTTGTATACATTCTTCAGAGTAAATCTTTGCATTAAAATAGAATCTGATAATGTTACTGATGCACCCTTAAGCAAGAAAGGCAAATCACTCACATAAATGGATGAATCATAGAAACTCTGCCAAGCTTAAACTGGTATAGTTAGTAAGGAGGCAATAGCCTGCAATGGTAATAGGTCACTTATGAAATACGCAGTGTGCAATAAAGACAGTAGGTTGATGAGTTCAGTGGAGTTGTCCTGATTAACACCAGCTGAATATCTAGCTAATGTTTCAGTCTCTGCAGTGCTGCACCATTCACATGAGAGCTGCAAACTTGTTTTATGGAGACTGTCACTCATATTTCTCAAGGCAAAAGGTCGTTTGAATTGCTGTCATGTGTTGGTGGCAACTTTAAATGATAAGATAAAAAATAAGCAGATAATCACAATAACTTTCCCCTCTGCAAACCCTGAACAAGGGATTAATCCATTGCAGAAGTTCTGTCAACCAGCTGTGTCAGGACTGATTTAGTATACTGAACTTTTGCCTCTGTGTTAGAGCGAGCCTTGCCCTCTGCTTACGTATGATCAAAGGGAAGGCTTAATTCTGCTAGCTGAATCTGGTAATCTCTTGACAGTATTACTTGTGGTGGAAGCAGGAAATTCTTAGTAAATGCAGTACTTACTAGTTCCACGTCTTCACCTAGTTCTCCAGTTAATCTGCCAACTGCTTTCATGTAATAGTTATCCAGGATAAGAGGATTCATAGGACCTCTTCCTTAACAGAGACATATTTTATTGTCAGACGTTTTTATTGGTTAGGAAAATCAGAATTCATGCACAGTCCCCATGAAAAGCCTCAGATAATTTACAGTTTGTGTGGCCTTTGTTAATTATGACAAAAAGTGAATTTCTTTGAGAAATTTAGGGGCTAACACTTTGTGGTCTTTCATTGCTATCCCAAGTAAATTAATTTATCAAAAAATGCTTACCTGTGAAGTCCCGAGTGTATGTTGTGATCCCCAGAGCCCTTTCAGTGTTTCGTAGCATATTGGTTGTTCTTGGAGACAGGTTATATTCTACCCCTTGAAAAGTGGAGTTAGGGGCCACTATTTTTGGTGGATTTGGATAGTATATTTGACCCTTTTGTTCAGCAGTCTTAGGAAGCTGAAGGATAAGAACAAATAGGTAAGGTGTAAACCATGTGTGCGCTGGATGGAAAAAACGATATTAAAGGTTTGGAATAACATGCGTCACATCGCCCTCCTCTCCCCCAGTTATCTGTTTAGTAAATGTTACTGAAACAGAAATGTGGTGGAAACATGTCTTCAGTACAGTATTACTACTCAAGTGGAAGATACAACAGGTACATAAATTCAGCTGAACTCAATTCAAATAACTTGGAATCAAGTTCTCCGTAGTAGCTACACCTAGGCAGAACATTACATGCTATATAAGCTTTCTTTTTAGTTAGAATTATAGACTGCCTTAAAATGCTTCTGGTTATTGTTTCGCTTGCCACATGTATAAGACTGTGTGTCTACAAAAGATGTATCTTTCTTTGTTCACTGTTATTTTTTCCTACACTATTCATGACTGTTGCCTGTCATCAAACTTCACGCTATGTCCCTTTGGGAAGAGAACTAATGTTTAGCCAAGCTGAAGAATAGTAGAAACATGGTCATTCATGAACAAATTAACTCTTATGTTTTATGGACCAGCCCAGTCTCCATCATTACACTGGGGAAGGCAAGGGTGGAGTCAAAGAGAGGACATCTGTTTTCTTGAAGACATGGAAATAGAGACACCAGCCTGTCAGTATGTTAGCAGGACTTGTGGAGAGGTAAGGAGGAGCAAAGATCTACAGCTGCCCAAACCCATTTCTTTGAAGGACTGCAGACCTTAATCTGGGCTCCTGAATGAAGCCTCCCCTCCCCCTTCTCCAATGGTCAGAAGCTGTTATTGCTGCTTCATGTTCTTATCTCCAGAGCTACTTGGCTAGGTCCTATGACAGCTAGTTACTATTGAAAGGACTTCAGTGACAGGACAGCCTGCTAGCTTCTGATCTTGTTTATATATTGCTGAGGTGGCTGGAAACTGTCTCTAAAGCTTTTCACTCTTTGTATGCATGATGCCTAATTCATGGCCTGCAGGTGTTTGGAACAGTACAGGAGCTCTCTGTGTAAAAATGTCTCCCATGAGAGAGATGCAGATAAGTTTAATTAAAAAAAAAATAAGAAAGGCATTTTGCTCTTCTCTGTATGAACTACGTACTTGGAAGTATGTGCGCTGTCCTGGCCAGTGCACAGCCTTCTTCTGGGAGTCAGAGGGAATGCTGACAACTTCACGCCTATATGGATTACCTATAGGGGAAATATTTAACATGTTTTAGTGGAACATCATTGATCAGGATGACAGATGGATTAGCATTTTAAGCTGTAGATGTATGCTCATTATAAAGACAGCTGTGCTGGTGAAAGAGGTTATTTCTGTGAGCTGTTGCTAATGTCTCCTCTACCTGGGGAGACTGACCTCATGGGTCTGCAGACAGACTCTTCTTCACTCTTTTGGTACAGAGTCAGCAGGGTTAGATCAGATCACTCATTTAACCAGCATAAGTTAACCCAGCTGTCTTCTTGGAAGCACTCAATGTGATTACCTGCACCACCAGACTTGCAAGGCTAGTTGTCTTAGGCAGAGAGGTGGTGACAAGGAACTGAGGGCTGGATCTTACACCAGATAAAGCTGCCTCTGCAGAAGGCAGTCTGTCCATGGCCAGTTGCAGGAGTTCTGGATTGCTTCACACACCAGCAGGGAAGATTCTTACGGCATTTTCTGTGCATGATTTTTACAAACAGCAGCAACAGTAAAGCTTGGTGAATTGTGGAGCTGGCTCTGTACTCATAATGTCACCATCAGGAAAATAACTGAGTGCTACTAGATGTCTTAAACTGCAGTGCATGCTTGGAAGAGCTTGATTTCCAACCCTGGTTCTATCACTGCTTTTTCTCTCCAGTCTTTCTTCCTCAGTTTCCCTTTTAACCTCATAATGATGCTGTCAGCATTAACTACATAATCGCAACCCTGAGTTTTGTAAAGGTGAGATGTATAAAAGGCACAAAGCTTTTAAATACAGTCTTCCAGTGGTAAAAGTCACCTGAGTGTGGTCTGTGTTGTCTGTACTTAACCAGAGATTTCTCCTTCAGTCACTGAAAACTAGAGTGTCCTGATCTCCAAGGAAGTCAAACCGTATGGAAGGAACAGCAAATGAAGTTTAAGTACTTTCTAAGTGCCAGTGGTAGCTGCTGCCTTAGCTAGTAATTCTGAACCTGCTAAGCTTTGCTGGAAATAGACCTTGGCCTCTGATGGACCTCCTGTTGTGCAAAAATAGGCTTTGTAAGCCCACCTCCACAAATAATTAGCATTTAATTGACCAATGGTCAATGAAAGCTGACTAAAAAAGACTACTCCTAGCGTTACATGTTCTTTGGAAAGATTTTCAGTTTGGATGGACAAATACTCCACTAAAAATGGCTCATGTACCCAATTATATACATAACTGTACAGCATTGTGCCGATGACTGGGAATGGCAGCTAATTAATGCAAATTGACCTCCTACATAACATTATCAGCTTTTACTCTGCTGAAAAGCTTCTTATCCTTGCCAGTGTATGCTTTTTCTGTTTCACACAGTTCTTGACAAACCCTTCCTGGCAAGCACTGCCATGGCACACAGACGTGCTGGCTTTTTACTGTCCCAAATTCCGCATAACCCTGTGTGGTCAGCAGCTGCCAAGGATTCCTCATCAGTTCACGCAGGTGATCTTTAAAGTTTTCCAAAACAAAGTACCTGCCAAAATCCCAATGTAGTAGAATGCCTCCAGGGAAAAGCAGAGTAAGAACAAAAATTTCATGCCCTTTTCCTCCAATATATTATGTAAACCACTCTCAGGGTAAAATGCTGCTGGGGTTAAAAACAAACACCTCATGATGGCTTACATGGTGTTCTATAAATAATGAATCTCTAGGGCTTCATCTCAGTCTTCATAAGGGATAAGAAGAGTTGCTTTTTCTCCCTGGACATTGTTCTATCATCTGTAAATCATTCAGCTCTCATTTCAGGGATACCTCTGTTGTCCTCAGCAAAGGTATGGCAGGCATTACTTTGGACCACAAATTGCTAGTTTTTGATCCCACTGATGCATTTTTTTTCCTTTCTCTTCCACTCTTTTGGAGTATGAAGAATTATTTGTTTGACAGAAGATATCAGATACACTAAATGATCCATCTTGCTTTAGTGGGGATTAGCAGCTATGTTAATAGCTCTGTTGGCCTCTGAGGCTACAAGGTAGTCATGTGAGTTGGCTTTATTCATCGTTCTTAGTGATGAGGTGTCCTCCATGGAGACTGCAACTATCAGTTCATAGAGCTCTAATTTAAACGAAAATGCTTAGCTTGACCACTGGCATAATCAGATTCTGGCTCTGTTAGGCTTCAGTAGAAAAGAGTGTGACTTCAGTAGTGTTCCTAAGTAAGCTTCAAGAATAAATAGTAAACCAACAGAGTACTGTCTTACCTCTGGTCTTTCCCAAAACAACCACATCAAAAGCCTTGGTAGGGATATTGGGATGAAAAGGCTGATAACTGCTTGCATCAATCCCAGTGTCTCTATCCTCAGGTGATCTGAAGTTTGGGAACATGGCGTCCCTAGGGGTGTGTGTCTGGTAGGGATGAGAGATGGGAAATGGCAGGCACAGTGGTCTTGGGTTGGTTTGAGTTGGCAGGAAGAAGGATGGAAAGAAAGAAAATTTCATTATTTTGCATTTCACAGAGTTTTAGCATTAAATATAACACCTTGTAAGAACTGGGAGAGATGTGAGAATCAGAAAGGCAGTATCTTAGTTCTCTGATTCCCTCTTGCTTGCACTCTGCAAAGAATTCATGATGATGATTCCCTTGCAGCTTTTGTACATAATCAGTCATACCAATTCACATTTACTTCTATATGGCTTAATGGAAGGAAAATGTGGACTTCTGATTCTTGCACAGCTCGAATTAATGGTAACTAAGTTTGTGCTTGTGAATTCAAAATTTGCCTCTAAGAAGACATTTATTTCTGGGAGGAAGGAGGATAAAGCTAAACTGTAGAGTTTTTATGGGATACTGAGAACTGGGATTTCATGGAGTGCCCATGTTCTTTTGTCTGTTCTTTTCAGCTTTCAGTTTTTCATGATAGAATAATTAAAAAACTTATTAAAATCAGGGGAATCCTGAAATCTTCTGAGGAAAATGAAAGCAGCGGTTTATTACAGTAAGAGAGACTAGTATCCTGTTTGGATTCTACTAAACTTTACCACAACTGCATACAGCAGTTTAGTGAGAGCAAGTGCCTTTCCCCAATTGCTCTGTAAACTTATACAGGTGCCAAATTCATTGCATTCTTGAGGCTACGCATCATGACGTAACAAGACGTCTTACCAGGCTGGGCCTTTCTGAGGCTTTTCTCTCATAAATGTGCTTTATATATACTTTAGATCCCTTATCTGTGCTTGGTAGATGCTCCAAAACACTTTAATTCATATTGGGTAAAGCGGCCATGAACAACATAGCTGAGAAAACCCAGTTAGTCCATAGGTAAGTTGGCAAGATGAGTATTTGTTAGGAGTGTGGGTGAGCTAGGCAAACACTGCTAACCTGATAAACCTATCACTACTACATGCTTCGTTTGAGAGAGATTTTTTTACCTATTTGCGTTGCTGCTACTTAATGCTAAGGAACTTGCACTGTGCAATTATGACTTTTTATTTCATTAGGCGAAGGTAAGATATAATATAAGAGAAATGTACTTACTTAGCCAAACTGTCTGGTGGTTTATGAAGCCTATATTAGGGAAGAAAAATAATAAATTAATTACCTGAAGTCACCCATGTTCATTTGCACCTCCCACATTTTATCTGAATCAGTGCAATCAATATACATTAGGGACAAATCAATATGTAAGCAGTGCAGACAATATTCTTACTGATACCACTCATTCCATGAGGAATGGTTTGTGTTGCCAGGTGCAAAGGCTGAAAAGGCACTGGGAACAAGTGATGTGCAGAATGTCTTTTTAAAAGGAGCAAGGGAAAAAATCTATCCTCTTACACTTTTGTGTGATAAGCTCGATATTAATTATGTGCTATTGGTAAAAAGAAATCTTTTTATCAGTAATACAAAACAGAAAACATACCCCATTCCTACTTGTAGAGAAAATACTTCTTCATTCCATGGTGATAAATTATTTATATTTTACCATGGAGACTTATTTTATGCTTCAAATAAATTTTAAAGCTATCAAAAGAAAACACTATCTTTAAAGGGCAAGAATTTCATCACTGAGGCTAGCTAGGAGATTCTTGGCAACTCTATCAAGTCAGAAAAATGTCAAAGATTAAAAAATTAATTAATTTGCTTAATGGTTCTTTGTAGTATGATGAAAAAAAAAAAAGCCTGAAAGACAATATTACTGGACTAATCTAAGTAGTTCAATTGGAGCTCCAAAATCTCATGTATTTCATGAGGAAGCCTTAATTACCAGGTCTTGCTTTACCATATATGGGTAGGAGAGGTTGTGTGACTGATGATAGTCTTTTTTTTTAAGCTTTATTATTTTTACAGTGATCATACAAAGTTTCTTGATTCTACAAGCTCTATACCAAAATCTTCATATTGCCAAAACCTCTTGTTTTTCTCAGTGAGGAGAGAGATGTCCCAGATTCATTCCCAAAGAGGAGATGGTTATAACTTCTCAGGGCTCCTCTTCTTGCTCAGTTTGAGGCCAGAGCAGTGTAGGATGTTAACTGGCCCCACACGGTCTCCATCATTTCAGCCTTAGCAGTTCCTCTGGGAACTCTCCGCCTCCCACAGCTGGGGCTTACCCAGTAGCCTGGTTAATGACATAGCCGTGGCATGGGAGCTCCACCCAACCTCTGTCCAAGTCACCTGTGATTCAAGAGCTGCAACTTGGCCACTGTTGCACTGTTACAAAGAGGAAATATGCCCCCTTGCTCAAAGAACTTAAATACAGTCCTGTGCTTATTTCTTTCCATACTGGCATGGCTGTTTTGAAGATAAACTTCAAGTGCCAGATCAGTTTTGTTCACACGTTCTGATATAACATGCAGAAGTCATGCATTTCATTGTGAAATCTGTGCTGTGATGCCACGGGACTTGGTGCAATCAACATGAGGTGTGATATCTCACAAAGTACTGTGCCAGCATAACTCATGCCTGAACTGAGTTGAACAAAAGATCTAATCTATGATGGTACAAAGATAACAGGACTTAACCAAAGTGTTGGATTCTGATAACCATTTGTATATTGTTACATTTATAATGACCTGGAACTGATTCAAACTTTGTGTGTCTTGAAAATGGAAAGCTTTTACAGAAATAGCCATACTTGCAAAACAGCAATCTTTAAAATTTGTTCCACAGGTAGTTCTGATTGATTTTCCATTTCTGCAGTTAGAACTGGTGCTGTATGTCTACTGCTGCTGTAGACATGAAGGAAAATACTTCATAGTGTTTATTTTCAATTCACATTGTGTTACAATATTACAATTGTAAGATATAACATTGTACAATTGTTACACAATGTGAATTGAAAATAAACACGAAGAAGTAGTTTCAATTTCCATTTCCATTCTGTTCCATTGTGTTACAATGTAAATTGTTACATTCTTCATTGCATTCATTGCACATATTCCTGATACAAATATGCAAAAATAAGGATAGTCAGTCTGCTTTGTGCTCTGGCATGGCAGAACTACTTAAGTACCTTTGTAGAGCACTTTTCATTATAACATCTAAACTTAAGGCAGCAATAAAATCATGATGAATATGCAGTTTCATGACTCTACCATGATTTAGAAAAGCTTTGTGAGCTCAGGTTGTAACAGCCAGCAAAGCTTTGCATTTTTAGAGTGTTCCTTATACTTTCAAGACTCAAACTGGGTAATCAAACCTGAAGCTACCCACAATGTATAGAAAAGTAGAGCTCTGGCTGGAAAGGAAGAAAGGAATAGCAGCTCTTACAAATTTGGTACTGAGATCTAGTAGTTCTAGTAGTCTTTTGCTAGAGTCTGCCAATATAACACAAGAAGCAGTTGCTAAGTATTATGTTATCTGCCCCTTTATGTTCAGTCCACCGAGGGTATGGAGTCTATCAGTCTCTTGAAAAGAAGTCAGACTTAAGTTGGAGGGACTTATGCTCCCAGTTTGGAAAGCCCCAGAACAAATCCAGGCAGTGGTCCAGATGGACACCATCCTATTTCCCTGGCAATGAGCGTACTGTGGGCACTCATCAAACACTTCTTGATAAAATAGGCATTTCATGTGAGAGAAAGTACCCTTATGGAAACACTGTCTTCGCCTGCAGTAGTTCTGCGGTTCCCCTCCTGATGTAGTGCTGAGCATTGGGTGCAGGGACACACTTGTTCAGTAATGGTAATAAAAGACACATTGGAACCTGTGTGACCTTCATGAGGAGCTCCCACTTCCCACTATTTTTCGACTCTCTGATGCATGGTTGGAGCCTCTGAAGAGCTGTTTCTTCTCTCAGGTGTGGTGTTGGCCTGAGAGTGATGCAGTGTGGAGAGCCTCATGACCTTCAGATTCTTTTCTAGATCAGGCCAGAGAACTTTTTGCTGCTCTTTCCTGTTAATTTCGCATGTACTCAGTAAATTATTAAGAGAATAAGATGTATCACTCTTGCCAGTTTTAGCAGGAAGGAAATTATGACTGAAGAATAAAATGTTTCATGTGTAAATTGTCTTTCCCTGCAGCCCTTTGTTCTTTCAAAGGGAGGCAATCACTTATCTGCCTAACCTTAAAACCTGCTTGGTCAAGGAGCCGCAGGTGAGGGAACCACCAGGGGTCAGGGAGCTGGGGGACAGCCAGAGGAATGGAAGTGCTGTGTGGCATGATAAACAGTGAAGGCAGATTAAAACCCACGTGGAAAAAAGCCAGTTTTCATTCATTTTGTGCTGTCATGGGACCCACCGAAAGCCTCATTGGAGTGACTTGTCTTTGGAAGGACAGCTGCAAATGCTGTAGCCTGATGTAGAGCGTGTGTGTGTGTATAATTAGGGCTCTTGGCAATGGCTGAAGGGTGTTTTTCAAGGCCTTTCAGGATTTTGCAGTCTTGTTTGATATGAACTTGAGGACTCATTACATATTTAGATGGCAGGAGGCAACTACTTTTCTCCAGTACATTTGACTGGGAGGGCACATGTGGTGGCCTAGTGCTAATGCACTTATCAAAGCACACCTGCACAAACCCAGTGATTCATTCTAGTGCAAAACTGCACAAGGATACGTAGTGTGCGTACTTAAGGCAAAGGCATAGTTGTCCCATGGAAGTGTACAGAGTTATTGCAAATGCCTGGTAATTCATTTCCCACAGAAGACAGTAATGGCTCAAAGGAGCCCTCAGAGGCTATAAGGTAAATAAACTGAGTGTTAATAGCTCCCAGGTAGACCTGCAGAGCACCACTCGGAGGGTATTTTTCACAAAAGGTTCCATTTGGCTGTCACCGCTTAATAGTCCCTGACAGCAGGAAGAGTATTTGCTGTGAATGACCTTGGACTATAAATGTGGAAGATTTTTTTTTTGGTGTGTTTCACTTTTTGCTTTAAAGGATATATTCTTTCCTTCAATTTAAAAGTCTTTCAAAGACAGAAAATTCAACCTTATAGGAAAACGAAATGCTCAAACTAGGACAAAGCATAGACCATAAAATATTTTGAGAGACCCAGGATGTTTCAGGTTAACATGTGAGTGCAAAATAATGGAGAAGTATATCAATGTGCTGTTGATCAAATATTCAGAGTCCAAGGCTGTGTACTTTTCAGTATGTACAGGGGCAGAGTTTGACTTACTCCTGTGTCAAACCTCCTTCCTCCTTATACAGCTAGCACAAAGGTATAGAGTCACAGCAGTCCCTGGTTGCTTCCTCTTAAGGAAGCAAATCCCCAGAAAGGTGTTGTGATCTCTGCCTCAGCTTGTGTACATGGATGATCCGCTCTGGGGAGCAACTGGCCTGAGGAACGCTCTTGCTATGAAGTGAAGGGGTCCCAGGGCATCCTTAACCAAGAAGCATTTGAGGTTGGCCAGCCTAGGAATTACTGAAAACACATGAAGACATCCTGACCCATGTGAAGCCCAGTTTTAAATTTTACTCTAGAATTTGCCAGTGTTTCTGCTGTTTCAGGGAGACCAATGTAAGTGTCACATAACAGGACTTTTATTTGACTAGCAAGTCACAGTGGCCCAAATTGTTCCCCAGCGTCATTCCACTGCAGTCAATAGAGTTTTCTTGGGGATGGATTAAGTAAAGAAACAGAACTACCCAGCTTGACTGTGCAACATGAGAGTGCCTTCTTTGCATGGATATTGGTTTTAAAACAACTTTAAAAGTGCTCCATTATCTTACAAAAGTGCATGGGTTAGTTCTTGTCACTTAGTGCTTAGGAAAGTTATAGAAGAAACTTGCAGGGAAACTTGCTACTTTGTTGTAGCTTGTAATCAAATTCTGCAGAAGCAGCACAGCCAATGCCTCTAATGTGCATTGCTGGTCAAAGGCCGTAAGCTGTCCCAGTAAAAAGGAATTTTGGCTTGTACACTCTTGTAGGTAACCACACTCCTGCTTGTGCTGCACGCTCTAATGAGGTAATAAAGAGAGAAGCCTGCAAAAAGCAATGGATTGCAAAGAGCAAAGGTGCAGGTTTCCTTGTGTAGCTTCTGTGACCTGTTTACAATTAGCTTTCCTGCTTTTCTAGAGTGTCCAAGTTTACAAAAAAGAGGGAGCAGGTACTTCAGGTGCAGGGAGGCTAAAGGGAGAATGGTGGGGTCAAACAATGCACCTCACAGCTCTATAAAGATGACTGAGAAATCGTCACAGAATTATTTTCAGGTTTCTAATATGCTCTAGTTATCAATGCTAATATGAGAGGTGTAACTTGCTCATTTTCTGCTTTTGAAGAATTTACATTTACACTTTAAATGACCTTAATCTAAAATCTCGGTAGTTTGATCAAGTTTAAGTGTTTTGCTGTTGCCATCAAGTGGCGAAATGTTGGATTGCAGAACTCCAGCAGCATCCAAATTCACTCAGACTGATATCTCTTGAACAGCAGCAGTGAGAAAAATAATCCTTGCCAAGCCTCCTCCAAAAATACATCTACATATATATATCCACACCAGAAAAATGGACTAAAATACACGTGATTTCATGGTTACTTTAGTTACTTTAGTTTAATCTGGATTCTAGCCAGTAGAAAGGCTAATATTTTTGAGTATTACAAATTGATAAATACGAACAACCTTTCAAGTAAACTCAGAGACCCTTGTTGAAGGGGTACAATGCCATATTCTGAATTTTCTTCCCAACAGCGTTTGCTCTCCTTTGTTACTAGCAAATCCCTTTTTACAGAACACAGCCCTTCAGATTTCTTATAATATCTGCACTTTGTATCATATGTGCATAATATCACCAGAGCGGAATGAATATTCAGTTTGCTGTTATATTCACTAAATTCACAATGTGATTAACACACAGTTTAAACTTACAGTTCATCATTCATACGGATATCACTTTTTTTCAGCTGGGTGACATCACAGCGCCGCTCAGTGGGAAGGCCTCTGTGCAAAGAGAAAGCATAAATGTAGACAGCTTATGCTCTATTTGCTTATAAAAATCCGAATCAATTGATATGTTTTTGTCTTGTTTTCTCAGATAAGCCGTAATATCAAAACTAATTGATGTTGCTAGTGTGGAAATCTATCCTTGGATTCAAAATCTAAATCCTGCAGGGCTGGATTTTGAGAGGTGCTGAGCACCCATGCCTGAATCCAGAGTTCCTGAGAACACTGAGTATTTCCCTCTCTGAAGGCCTGGCCCTTACAGCCCCTCACCACACACCACTAACACTCAGTAGGAGCTGTGGGAATGCCTTGAATGGGTGCAGGTTCTACCTTTTGATCCCATAAGTAGTTAAATTATTCCTACGTTATGGGGATCACTTTCAGCCAATGGGCTCCCAGAATCCAGCCAAATCGCACCATCCTTTTCACTGAAGAGAATCTTATAAGAAGACACCACCATACCTGACCTGTCTTTGAGTGTAAACAATGGAAAACAAATCAGTTGTTAGTATGGGACGTCAGGTAAAAAAAAAACAGAACGCAACAGAATAGAAATCAAATAGGACTGCCAAAATGAAGGAAATGCAGTCGGAAAAATCAGCCATAATCAATAAGATTTTCCTAGTATTAGAAATAGCCTTATAGTTCTGACCTGGCCTTGCTAAAGCTGAGCTTGACCCAAAGGGTCTAATGAAGTGTCTGTTGCTAAAAGGAATGAGTGACCTTAATTGGATGGCTGAAGAAGAGATGCTGGCTGCAAGAAAGGGAGAGGAATGAAATTAGAAGGGATTTGTTTGACTTTTATGGCTGGTTCAATGGGCTCCCAAGGCTTGCAGGTTATAGCTCAGTCCAATGGGAATAAGTTCATAATACTCTGTGTCCAACCATGAGTTCAGAAATTGTCTTCTCTTTCTTTTTTAAGCCCTTCCCCACATTGGCATTGTCCAGTGTAATGTGTACTTTTGTGCCATGGGTGCTGTCAGTTGGGCAACGTGGGCATCTATGGTCAGACCTAGCCTTCCAGTTCTCATGCGAGGCTGTATTACAAACATATTTATTTAGGCTTCTCATACTTCCCCTGCTGAAATTTGTGCCAGTGATATCAGAGGCATAGCCATGAAAGTACTTCATTTGCATCTTGCCCACTTCTGCTTTCTCCTCTATAATTGTTTGCACTAGAGTAAATTCCTAATTAATTTCTAGCCTGTATCTCTTGTAGGTTGCACTGAGATCAGTAAAGGTGGTGCCATTGGGGATACTTTACCTCTGCTACTTAACTGGAATCTAATCTGTGTAATACAGAAACTTAGTGTGGTGGAAAAACAACTCTGTTTTGCCCCTACGGTAGCACTATCAGGATTGTGACATCTGGCTATGCTCTGAACAACTCTTCTGCAGTATCACTTTACTGTGAGATTTGTCCAAGACAAACAACAAATGGATGTCATGAACATGAGATTATAAAGTAGCTTGCCAACCTCTTCTCCCTTTCTGACTGCTAAATTGTTTTTCTGAGCTGGGGTATGTAGTTGCTGTGACTCATCTATTCGTCACCTTGTGACTCCTATCTATGTACTTCACCTGAGTTGGCCAAAATGGTTGTTTCCTTGAAATGTGAGGGTAGGAATGTAGAGACAGCTACACAGACTGTATGCCACCTGGGCATTTTCCGTCTTGTGGAAAAGGGTAGGCTTGTTTCTGTACCTCTTTTTCTCTTCAGAGTGGAATTCACTTAGATGGATCAGGGGCTCTACACTAGTGTGCCTAGACAACAAATAATCCGAAGGATTGCATATTTAGAAAAGAGAAACACAAGAGCAATGAAAATTCTTGTTTCAAGCTCATTACACATTCTTGCACTGGTATTATCACTGTAGGTTCACAGAACCTTGTCATGCTCCTGGGATGGAAGTCCCATCAGCATCATTTAACAAGAGCAAGTGCTGGATTTTCCACCTGGGACAGGGTAATCCTGGTTATATGTACAAACTGGAGTACAAGAGGCTGGAGAGCAGCCCTGTGGAAAGACGTCTGGGGATTATGGTTGGTGACAAGTTGAATATGAGTCAACAGTGTGCCCTGTCAGCCAAAAGGGCCAACTGTGTCCTGGGGTGCATCAAGCACAGCAGAGCCAGCTGGTTGAGGGAGGTGATTGCCCCCTCTACACTGCAGTAGTGCGGCCCCACCTTGAGTACTGTGTGCGCTTTTGGGTGCCTCAATATTAGCAGGACCTCAGCTGTTGTCTAGACAGATCTCTTCTGAAAAAGCTGAGCGCTGACTTTTCATGTTTATGCCTATGGGATTTGTGGATGCTGAGCATCAGTGTAAGTCAGGCCAGTAGTGATGTTTTTTAAGGTCAGGAAGGGTGTTTGGGACAACAGCCAACAGTAAATAATTATCAAATGATGGGCAAAAAATAAATATGGTCATTTGGAACTTTTAAGTGTTTCAGCAAAACCACTGTGCAGAGATTTGTGGGTACCAGTATATTCCCAGATTAATATTTAGGACAATGTGAAAAGGGTAGAAGCTTAAATTGCCCATTTTTGGAATGCAGATATTTGTATGTCTTCGTCTACATTGCTGTCTAACCTATTATCTGTCTGTTGCTACTCTTGTTAAAAACCCATCACTTAAACATTTTGATTATGAGAAGTATTTGTCTAGCCTACCTTGGCCAAGGGTCTACATCACTACCATAATGTTGATGTCCTTTAATAAATGCACATGGAGACTTGTTCTTTGCCCTGTGGTCTTCTGGCAATACAGGTAGTGCAATTCCTCCATGCTCCCCTTCTGCTTCCCAGGGAAGCTTGCAGCAAGGAAAGGATTCCCTGAACTCTTTATATCTGAAAAAAATAACAAACCCAAAATGTCCTTTAATGGCAGCAACAGTGCTGGTTACTTGAAATCTTTTAAACAATGACAGCTTGGCTTTATTTTATTAGTTCTGAGTTAGTCTTATTCTCAGTAATGCGATTATGGTGAACTGGCACTAGGAGAAGTAAGTACAATGGTGATTGACAATTGCTTAATGAAGGTTGAATCAAGTCCATTATGCTTTGATCAGCAATAGGAAGAAAGAAGCTGATAGATAAGTGCAGCATGTACATCTCACAGTGTAATCGAGTCTCAGCTGCCAGCACGCAGATACCTGCACTGTCCCTTCAACACTACGTAAGTGGCATGTGGACAGCAAATATATGCAATGGCACAGATGGAAGCTTTAGCATCTAATTCCCACTGATTTCAGATTTGTTATTTATGCCTTTGAAAACCTCCCCTCTTCATCTCTAGAGAGGTGAGAAATGTTACTGTTTAGTAGCTGTAATTCACACTGAATGCAAGCTGCGTCAGGCACTTCACATGCATGTGCTAGTGGCTGAGGATATTCAGTACATTTCCATCCAGCTGTGTCATGTGAAATCGAGCAGTTCAAAGCATTTAGATGCATGTTCACCTCATAAAGTTTTAGTTTACAGTGTTGTAAAGATGGACACCAAACTCACTGAAAATCTAAAGCTTCCTTTTCTTTTGGGTGGCAGCAGCTTTCCAGTCAGGAGAACACATGCACAGCCAACCGTCTTCTTACTAAGGTGATAAGTCCTGCAAGGAGCAGGGAGTTGGACTCGATGATCCTTATGGGTCCCGTTCAACTTGATATATTCTATGATTCTGTGATCTCATCAGAGCCAAGGTGATTTAAATTTTACTTAGTTGTCCAGGATTTTCTGAAAACCTTATCAAGGAAGTAATGAACTGTTGTGGTATGTGATGGGGATGGTCACCCTCAAGATGTTTTACTGGTGTGCTGCTTTCATTCATATGAAACCAGAGTGAGTGATGTTTAGGTCAATGGGTTGGGAACCAGGAGCCACGTCTGTCTTTGTTATCAGCTCCTCCATAACTGAGCGGCCCCAATTCTTGCTTTAGCCAGACCTCATCTGTACTACCATCTTTTTCCGATATTGGGTGGTTTTGCTTATTGATGAGTGAAGCAGCTGGACATGGCTGCAGACCGGTAGGAGTGCCTTTGTTGGCTGTGGTGTAGCCACTGCACTGCTGTCACAGCACAGGCTGTGGTGAATCATGCAGATATTCCAACTTGGTCCCAATTATCTTGGGTTTCTCTGCCCTGTGCTCTGAAGTATGGTGTTGCGCTAGGTTTCTGGATTTGTGATTCCTGATGGAGGAATGTGTATCAACTAAAGAAATCCCTATTTAAGCAGAGATGTTATTAATCTTTGCTAGTGATGATCATTATTTTAGAGATGGAGGGAGAGGGTGTTTTTTATCAAGCTATACTGGGAAAAAGTGCCACTCTGCTGGTAGTAGCTAGATTCAGGTTTGTGCTGTTTTTCAGGTGCAAGTTTCCCCTAATTCTGACTTCATCTTACTTTGATTCAAAGGTAGAATAACATCCCTGAGCCCTCATCTCCTAAAATGTGAGGTGTGAGGGGAAGTAGGTTCGTGATTACGTGGCTATGAGCATTTCAATGACAATTACAATCCTGACCTTCGTTATGAGTATAGGCTTTTAAGGGAGAAAAAATAATGGCTACAAAAACTTTTTCTCAGAGTACATTTAGACTCCTACTGTGGCAGAGTCCTAAATATCTAGACAGATCTTAGGGAAATCTATGGGAGAGATCATGACAAGACACAGACAGCGCTGCTGTGTTGTGTTTTGTTCTCTCTGGGTTTTTTTGGCAGTGCAGTGCCCTCCTATCTTGTCGTTCTTTCCGTGTGGTTCAGCACCACTCTGCTGCTGCCTGATGCTGTTTCCTTTATCCATTTTGCAATATCTTTGTATTGTATGATGAATCAAAATAAGAATCTGATGTCCAGTAACTTTCAGAAAGCTTTTCTGTTTTTAAGTTTCTGAAGGAACTCAAGCATCCATTTCTTATGTTCTGTCTAAAGCCTTGTTTCCCCTTTCTGAAAGCAGGCAGGCAGATGCCAAGTCACCCGCATGGTTGTGATGTTTGTATTCATTAAGCCGACTCTCACTGGAAACATTAATAAATCATTCCTGTTGACTGCTATCGATAGGTTAGTAAGTTGCAGAACCACCACTTTATCTTAGACAGAAAAGAGCAGCTTTTCACACAAAGGTGTGATCATCCATTCATCCCAAACAGGACTTTGTTAAGCTTAAAATGTTTCCAAGTCTCCTTTTCACAAAGAAACGTTTATAGCTGTTACTGATCCAGTGTTATTGAAGATCTCAAGGACAAGGAAAAAAAATTCTGTGTACAGAGAACGTCAAACGAGGGCTAGGGTGAAAAAAGTTTTAAAGAGCGTATCATGAACAATCCTCAAGAATCTCAGCAATATAATCAATGATTTAATAGAGACACCATTTCTAACTTCCACAATTGTAGTTGTATTCTGAATTCTGACAGCCAACTTCCAGCTTTCTGTCTCTTTTGTTCTGAAAAAAAAGAAAAAAAAAGAAAAAAAAAGGAAAAAAAAAAGAAAAAAGGAAAAAAAAAAGAAAAAAGCAGCTAACGTTCTGGGATCAGAACATTAGTTTACTGGTGCCTCCTTTGTTTTTTAAAAGTTACATTTTTCCCTTCAAATTTGTTTTGTTGTGGGGAACTCAAACAGGGGTGTATGAATAAAGTGTCTTTGATCGTGAGCTTGTGAAGGGCTCCAGTAATTGATTTAATCACTGCATGAAGCCAACACAACTGATGGGGTGTGTTGCCAACAGCTTCCATAAGGTCTGTGGAAAGAGAGTTCTTAGCGGGATAGGATTAGGACCTGCCTCTGTATGAGTTCACATAGGATGCATTCACACTGGCATTTTAATTCGGATCAGGAGTGCACTTTTGACATGAATCTCCCAATGGTCTCTATTTTGCACTGCCTTGGTCTTGCAGTAAATGTACTGGGTTCCTTCTGGGTGAAATTAACTGGAAGATGTGCTTCAAGAATCCACTAAAATTTACATTCACTAAAATTTAGATCAGGCCTATAATTCAGTAAACTTTCAAGTCTGTCAATAGTTAAAACGGTTCAGATGGAAATTCACCCAAATTCCTGTAATGCGAGGAATACAACAAAAACTTGCCTCAGGGAAAATATGTAAGTGGGAGGCACCAAGACACAGTTTGACATGGGACAATACAAATAATGGAAGAAGTTAGCAGTAGTAGTACATCAAAAGGCTGTCAGTAAGATAGAAACTAAGAATTGATTTTGCTAACAAAAGAGATAAAATCTCACATGAAAGAACACTGGAAGACTTGAGGCTTACTCTGGAATCCGTTATGTATGTAAAAAATAGAAATTTAGATTTAAAAAAAATTGTCATGACTACTGAGCATCATGGAGGTTCAGCTTTCCAGACCTTTAAAAACTGCCGGAATTCTGCCATATCCTGCCCCCTAGCTAACAGTATAATTGGACCTGCAGATTATAGCAAAAGTGCATTGATTCCTGAAACTTCCTGATTACACCTTGATGGTTACGAAAGCAAAATACAGGCTTCCTGTAATTTTAATTTTAATTTTAAAGTTTATCTCAGTAATTCTAGGTCAACCTGTAATCTAGCGAAAAAGAAAGGTTCAAAACAGGAGTAGATCAAAGAATAAAATGATAAATGTTGGTGATCGGTTTGTGAAATATGCTAACTTTTTCCAGATTAGAAATACAATATACATGTTGGTTTTATTCATTATGAAACTTATTTCAAGAGATTTTGAGCCCCATAGCAACATATTTTAGTAGTCCTCTTTTCACATGTAATCAACATATTTCCCGGGGAGCTTACAGACTATTGCATAAAGTAGAAAACATTTTGTTTCATTAAAATGAAAAGAAAAAAAATCGTGTCTTGACAGAAAAATATTACCATTAGAAAATACTTTCAGTAACAACAAATGGATATCAAATACTTTTAATGGAGTCATTTACCTTTTCGAGTTCTGTTCTTACCTATCTTGTGAGACAGTTGGACGAGAAGGAATTTGAAGTGGAGTTAGTACCTCATTGGACTCAAAGGTTCTTGATAGTATTTCAGTTCCCCCAATTTGTCTATAGTAGTGGGGCAGGTCATGCAGCAGCATCATGTTTCGTATTTGAGCTTCTAGGGGAAGATACAGGGATAAAATACCAAATATCAAAAGTTTTGCTAGTGTATCTGGATGCTAAGGAGGAAACATAGGTGAGTTCTGCCTAATTCTGGCAAGTGTCAACAGCAAACTGGTTGCTTTTACTACTGCTACTGCTTATTTGTTCCAGGTTGCAAAATAAAATAAAAAAGAGGCAGTTTAAAGAGATGTGATATTGTTGCTTTGTATTACTGATAAACAGAAGCTAGAAATAAACTTTCAAGTAATGGGAGGAGAAAGTTTGGAGTTGCACTCAGAAAGTCTCACTTGTGAAAGTCTCATTTGGTGAATTTGCATTCACTGTAAAGTTCTAGTCCCACTCTGAAAAGGATGATATTAAATCCATGATACTTCTCATGGAAAATATTTTTTTCTTTAGTTGCCATTTTGTCTTTCTGCCTCTGTGCCAAGGGGAAATGCTTTAGTCTTCCTTTTACTTGACTGAAGTTGTATTTCAGCACTGGTTGCTTAGCTCTTTGTGAAGAGAGTGACTATATTAGCTCAGAGTAAATCCCTCTGCTCTCTAGAATGCCATGCAGACATTTGTATCTGAACAAGTTGTCTCTGTCCTAAGCTGCCCTGTTGTGCAGTGAAGCTCCAGTTACAGCGTTGAGAGCCTTCTCTCAAACAACGCTAGCAACTTCTTAGATGAAGTATATGAAGCAGCACAACTGCTTCCTCTCCCTCCACCAGGATTCAGCAGAGCATTCCCTTGTACCTGTATCTCCCTTCTTCTGGGAGAATCCTTGGTTTTCCTGAGGAAGCCCTCAGGAGCCTGTTTGCTCTGTGACAAGCCCAGCAGAGGTGTGTAATAATATTTAGAAGTTCACAGGTATGAAGGGACGCACTGAATTCACTCTGCTCTCGACAAGCTGTGACAAGGCTCCTTTTGACTAAAAACCAGTGGCTCATCACATGGAGAAGGCTGAGAGGCCTTTGTTTTACCTCCTTACGTTTTGAGTTGTAGCTTTAAGCCACTTCTGTGTTGCTCTGCACTTAATGGTCTGCTAGCTTTTGGATATGGATCTTACAATGGCAAGAGGAGTCTGAGGACAGTCTCAAGGAGAAAGGAGCAATATACATTTATCTCACTGGTATATTTGCTATCCTAACTTTGACAAAAAGGGTATTTTGATCAAGCCCTTTTCTTCTCAGGCATATGTCAGTGAAATGCAAAAGATTTTGCTTTGTCTTACTAAAATGGGAAACTAATTTGAAAATATTTGAAATATGTTATTCTTCTAGGATGTATTGTAAGAAAAGAAGCTGATGTAGCATGTTCAAGTGAAAAAATTCAAATGAATTCTGTCCTGCTGGCAGTTTCTAGAGTGTTGTGTGATCTGCTATATCTACATGAGCACTATGGGAATCCCATACTAATGACTTAGATTTGTACTACGGGCTTGCAAAGAGAAAAATGTTCAGAGTTGTTGATTTGCAATCTGCAAGTGGGCAAGAAACAAAAGCAAGACTTTCCTTCCAGCAGGACTGCTGTGGTTCTGCAATGTAATGCAGTTCTGAGTCCACACTTTTCAGACCCTAGCAGAATTTCCTCTCTATCCAGCTTGATTAAGCTTTCTGGAAAATCTGTTTCTGGCTGCCAGAATTACAGCTGGGCCTACGACTAGTAGGTTTTTTTGCCCCTGTCTGTTGCACATACAGGGAGGTGCCACAGTTCACGCTTCTCTTTGCAGCTCCATGACAGCAACTGCCCACTGAGGCAGAGATCTACACCACCAATTTTACTTCCTCAGTCTCCTGACATTTCAGCCATTGTCCATAGCACCAGATTGTGATCTGACTGCATTCAGCTTCAAATCCACAAAGTACATACAGACTTACATCCATCTGCTGTCTTACCCATCATACCAACACCAGCCCTACTGATAGGTAGCAGTCCGTAACCCCTCATCAAAAGGATTGTGAACATATAAGTCACATGTCCTTGCAGCTGCACAAGTCTGAAGCCACCACACAAATCCTAAAACATACCTTCAGCTCCAGAACCGTAGTTCATTGCACAGCATTTCCAGGTGGCTGGCTGGGGAACCTCAGGTTGCCAGCCTTTGACCCCTACCTTTATCAGCAGGATCCAGACCAAAGGTCAAGGCATCCCTATGAACAACGCTGTCTGGACACAGTCCAGTGCATGCAGGAGGACACCCGCTGTCCAGTTCTGTTCCCTGTCAAACTGGCCCGGTTCCTTGGCAGAAGAAGCCAAGAGGCTTATAGCTCAGTGAGGCTGCTCTGGCTAGAGGTCTGGCAATGGATAGGGGAGGATAACAGGAGGAGAAAGATGATGAAGTCAGGTGGAGGCAGTTGCTGGCAGGACCAAAGTCCCAAGTCCTTATTGATCCAGGGGAAATCACCTACAAAGGAAATCACTAGATTCCAAGATGATGGGTTGGGTGGTCTCTCCAAAGCAGGAAACACAATCGTTCACATTTCAGCGACGGAGCTTTCAGAAATCCATGGCTAAGAGAATGAATTATCTCACTATGAGCCTTTTGATGAGGAAAAGCTTCTAGGGGGGTAAGGCAGGAAGGTACAGGAAAACAATACATTTCTGTCCTGAGGAACGATAACTAAGTAAAAATTAACTTCTACATGTAATAACCTTTCAAATATTGTGTTTATGAAACACCAGAGAGATATTATTCCAAAGCAGGAGACAGTATCTGGGGGAGTAGCCCCTCTCCTCACAAGCTTTATTATCTGTCTGTTTGCAGAAGACAAAGGAAACTGTGTAGAGCAGATCTATGAACTAAGCCTACCTTCTCATTCGGTGCAGTGCACTGTGAGCGTGCTCTGGCCCGTGTTCTGGTAGTACGAGACATCACAGTGAGAGGGTGTTGGGGTCTTTTGGGGTGATACAGAATGAGGCAGCTGGTGATATCAGCAGATGGTTACCTAGCGTGTGAGGGGGGACGATGTTAGAACACACTTGGGAGCTAGGATCCAAGACACAAGTAGATGATGGTCTGTTCTACCTTGAGTGTCAGTTCAATTCTTGACAGATTGGCTGAGCCTAGAACATTTCAAACAAGGCAGGCAGCACAGCAGCAGGACTTCTGTGAATTGACACTTCTTATTCCCATTCTTGGAGATATCAATAGTCTTTGCTTAGGTCTTGTGTGGGATTTTCACACCATTCTTTGAAACAGTTGGACCTGGCCACTGGTGGAGCTTGGATTATGGTTAGTTGGCATGCTGGATGTTTCTGCCTTCCTGTGTTTGACAGACATAGTGATAGATTTTGATCTGTTTTACTCTCTTCTGCTGACCTTTTCTTTTCTCTCAATGTGGTTTTTGTTTGAGTTGAATTGGCGTCAAAATAAATGGATGTGTTTGAAAAGAGTGGTTTTGTTCTGTTGTTTCTTTCTCCAGACAGGGTAAAATTAGCTGGAGGTCCTACTTTTCTTGGAAAAGCAGTGTGAAAAAAGCTGGAAGCAAGTCTTTTGGCAAGTGATAATACATAAATAGCTTTTCTGAATACCTATTAAATGCACTGTTGTGTTATTATTATCCAGTGGAGCTGGTAATTGGTTTATTTTGATTTTGGACCACCGGTTTCTTTTTAACATGGATGGCTTGGCCATCACATTAAAGTGAAGTACACTTTAATGTTTGTGCCGTGTACAAGTGATATAGCTGTATTAGTAATTCCCAGAGTTCAGAAGTTTAATATATTTTGAAAAAAGTACTTTTAGTGTTTCTTTTTCATGCTTCATCTTAGTCTAGAGCTGAATGTATGTAAAGGCTCAGCAAAACTTTTTCCTTCATTTAATTAATTACTCAGCTGTTGAAAAACTGTTATTCCCTTCCAAAAAAAATACTATGGAAGATTTAGAGTTGTGGTTTTAAGATACTATGGGAATGACCTGCCTTAGTTGTTATTATAGAGGGTGTGCTGACTGGAGGAAAAAGGCTTAGGACATCACTTCTACCCTCTAAATCTTCACACAGAAGAGGTCACCCTACATGTAAATCTGTCATACCTAAGCTGGATGTATCTCTGTCACCCGTATCTCCAGGTTAGTGAGTTTCTTTAGGAAACAACTAACTGGTAGGACTAAGGTCCCTGATACCTCTCTGTATAGCTCCCTTACCACACTACAGTGGCTATTCTGTGCTGATGTGACAAAGAGGTCAGAGAAAGATAGATATCACAAAATCACAGCATCACAGAATGGTTGAAGTTGGAAGGGACTTTTGGAGGTCATCTAGTCCAACCCCTGCTCAGGCCTGGCCACCTAAAGCAGTCTGCCTAGGACTGTGTTTCCAAGGACAGAGACTTCACAGCCTCTCTGGGTGACCTGTGCCAGCGGTCAGTCACCCTCACAGTCAAAAGTGTTTCCTTATGTTCAGGTGGACCCTTCAGTGTTTCAGTTGGTGCCCATTGCCTCTAGTCCTGTCACTGGGCATCACTGAAAAGAGCTTGGCTTTATACTCTTCGCACCCTCCCTTCAAGTATTTGCATGCATTGATGAGATCCCCTCAGAGACTTTTCTTCTCTAGGCTGAACAGTCCCAGGTCTCTCAGCCTTTCATCATTTGAGAGATGTTCCAGACCCTGCATCATCTTAGTGGCCTTTCACTGGACTCTCCAGTATGTCCATCTCTCCCTTGCACTAGGGAGCCCAGAACTGGACACATTACTGCAGATGTGGCCTCACCAGTGCTGAGTAGAGGGGAAGGATCACCTCCCTCAACCTGCTGGCACACTCCTCCTCATGCAGTCCAGGGTACCATTGGCCTTTGCAGTGAGGGCATATTGTTGGCTCATGTCCAACTTGGTGTCCCACCAGGACCTACAGGTCCTTTTCTGCAAAGCTGCTTTCCAGCTGGTCAGCTCCCAGCATGTACTGGTGTCTGGGGCTGTTCCTCCCCACACGCAAGACTTCGCACTTACCTTTGTTGAACCGTGTGAGGTTCCTGTAAATCCATTTCTCCAGCCTGTTGAGGTCTCTTTGGATGGCATCATGACCCTCTGGTGTATCAGCTACTCCTCCCGATTTTGTATCATCAGCAAACTTGCTGAGGATGCACTCTGCCACATCATCCACATGATTAATGAAGACATTGAACAGGACTGGCCCCAGTAGTGACACCTGAGGCACATTGCTTGTTACTGGCCTCCAACTAGACTTTGTATTACTGATCATCACCCTCTGGGCCCAGACAGTCAACCAGTTTTCAGTCTCGTCATCCAGCCCATACTTCATCAGCTTCTCTATGAGGATTTTATGGGGAACAGTGTCAAAAGCCTTACTGAAGTCAAGGTAGACAATATCCATTGCTCTCCCCTTGTCTACCAAATCAGTCATTTCATCATAGAATGTCATTGGGTTGGTCAGACATGACTTCCCCTTGATGAATCCATGCTGACTGCTCCCAGTCACCTTCTTGTCTCCTTCATATGCCTGGAAGTGGTTTTCAGGATGAGTTGTTCCATCACCTTCCCAGGCATGGAGGTGAGACTGACCAGCCTGTAGTCTCCTTCCTGCTCATTTTGAAGGTACAAATGGCATCTGCTTTCTTCCAATCCTCAGACACCTCTCCCAGTTGCTCTGATTGTTTAGGGTTTAGAGTGAGCTTGAAATGTTATCAGCCATCTCCCTCAGCAGTCATGCCACCAGGGCCCATAGACTTGTGTATGTGTGTTTTAAAGGTTTTTCGAACACTTTTGTGCTTTTGGTCCTGTCTTGTGTCATGAAGAATATAGAGAATAAGCTTTTCATAACTAGTTCTATTTCTGAAATGCTGTGCAAGTCAGAAGGCAAAAGCAGAAATGAGTTGTGATTAAGAAGCATGATCATTTAAGGATTCTTCCCAGGCTATTCAGGACACCTAAGAAAGGTGACCTCAACCCAATCCTAAAAATGATAATTACAAGCCTGACAACTTTACTAAGCTATCTACTCAAGCATATTAAAGATGTCCTGCAGTGAGTTCCCCATGTAGTCCTTCCACATCTACCTGTCTATGGCTTTTCTTGAGAGCTGCCCTCTGTTACTCCGGTGCCCTATTGACTGCTTGCTCCTACAGTCCCACAATCAAGGGCTGTCAAAGGTGTCCCCATGCTGTGGCAGTTATGTGGAAAGTGGGATAAAGAAAACTATCCCTTCTTCTGGGCAAAGAGAGGAAAGAGCCTTGCTCCAGCCCGCTCCATGCTGAAACTGAATATGCTTCAGGTGGTGTAATGTGACATGGCCAGTGGAAACAAAACAGAAAGATCATTTCTAACTGATTAAAGCTGTGTTTCTGTTACCTAAATGGTGGTTGGCTGAGAAAAGGTGAGGCCAGCTCAGCTAAATAGGGAGACATAATTTCTCTAATCCACATTTTTTCCCTAATTGTGGTGGAAAAAATAGAGGGATGTGAGCATTTCAGTGAAGAGGACTGTGATGTCGTTCTCTGGACTTCTCACTGATTTTGATAGCTATGATATTGTGAGAACTACACATGCATTCGGATACAAAAAGAGCCAAAGCAACCTGTTTATTGAAGTGAGAAATGATACATATTCTTGTCCTTAAGCCGGTGCTGAAAGGAAAAAGTTAGAAAGCATTGGTACACAGATTAATACACACTTCAAGGAATGCTCTTTTCAATCTTTACGTCAAATGCCATTGTGATTTATTTTTTTTTTTTTAGTTTAGCTGTTCTAGGAACAGTTATTTAAAAATGAAAAGCTTAATATGATCAGACTTTGTTAAAGTTGAAAATTTATGAGATGATACTTTTGTAAAGCTAACTATGTAGTTTGCATTTTCCTAACTCCTCCAGCAGCCTCTTAACGGCAATTTACAGCCCAGGTTCTGTAAGGGAATACACGATTCTCCCCAAAATCAGGCTTTACAAGGAATGTTCTTTCTGCCCTCTCGTGGTCACAAGGCAGTTTTGCAGTTTGGCAGTGACGGGAATTTCAAAGACGACGTGCATTGCATTTCGATAATCCCAAATGTCTTGCTTTTGCTTTAGAGAACAAACATAACATTTTGTATCCCCGAGCCAGTTTTTCTCTATATAATGTACTTATGTGTATCTTTCATTTGAGTACAGCAGTTGACTATTTAGATTGTCAAATTAATTACATGCTATTTTCTTAGTTGTACCTTATAACCCAGAAGATGAAGATGTAGCTTGCATGTTAGAAGAAACAGGTAAGAATAATTTCTTTTCTAGCCACTAGGGTAATTTTAGTTCAAGGGCCCATGCCTCACTTTTGACCTGTTCAGATGAAAATTGTTGCATAATTGCATGCAGCAGCTTCTTCACACCTGCAGTGATTCTTAACTTACTTATGAGTTAAATTGCAGTCAGGTTCCATGTCACGTCAAGCAATCAATAAATACATTTATTACAGTGGGGTTACTTTAGATTTATCCCAGACTGAGGGCAGGATCAGACCACAGTGCCGATTTATATTTTACAAATGTCCGATACAGTTTAAAGGTTACCATGTGTCCCTTGTATGAATAATGCTATCAAATACAGGCTTATAGAGAGTTGTATAGTTTCAGTTAAGGCCAAAGTGAGCTGCTTCTACTTATCACTTTTTCTGACAATCAATTATACAAAGACAGAATAGGTGTAGATGCACGCACAGTAGCATCTCTAGGGCTTGTTAGCTGGTGAGCATCAGAAAAAGAAATTCTGTAGCAGATGTGTGAGAGCATATAATGCAATAGTGATTTAAGAGAACAGTATTATAAAAAACAAGAATAGATTATTCACTGTCAAGATAATATTAAGGAGATGAGAATATTTTGCTGTTATACATTGGAAAACAGGAGGGGGCGGGGAGTGGGGGGAAGTCATTAATTTATACATTACCTGCAGACTTTCTCCTGTGTACCCCTTTTCCCAGACAGCTCAAGTTACCATATCCTTATCTTTGTGATTTCTGGGGTAACTAGGAAAATCACCACTGCACAGGTACAGCCTGCACTGCTGTTGTGCCAGTGCCAAACTGTGCACCATCTGCCCTTAGCATAAGAGGGATATAAGACCTAGAAAGAATTTATCACTAGTTGTAAATTTGAGAGGGGGGTGGGCTCTGCAATCCTCCAGGCCACCCCTGGGGATTCATAAATTCATATGCAGTATAACTATGTGCAAGAATACATTTGTTAGAAAAAGTCTTGAAATATGGATCTTTGAGAAGCATACAGTGGTGGCTGAGTCGGCACGGGAAGTACCTTCTGAAAACTATCTGCTCTTTTCCCCACCCCTGCTCTTTCCACACAAGACTGACACTTCTAGTTAAAAAGCAGTTCAGAATCACCTGGGTTCACACTTCCTTATTTCAAGATTTCATAAGCCATATGTGATCCCAGTATAAGTACCCTGGTGTACCTTCACTAGCATTTAATTTCTTCACAGGCATCTAAATTAAACTTCTGACTTTTCTTTCATGGCTGCCAAAAGAAATCAGCTGCTGAATTGGGCTGTACCATTTCATTTGAAATGCCTCCTGACAGTGAATTGATGAGCCTAAGGGCAAGTAGGTCCTTGGTCAAAAAGGTAACTGTGCTCAAAGACAAGCTCAGCACCCAACATATGCTTCTATTTTTTCCTTGAGCCTCTGTCTTCAACAGCAGGGTTCAAAGAAAGTTTGTCTTCATTCTTTTACAAATAAAATTCTCCATATTGTTCATATAATGCAGTTAATTCTAAGCACTTTTATTAACCAGAGATGCAGATGTATTTTATGTACTCACAGAGTTGAGCCGCTAAGAGAAGTGGCTGATTTTAAAAAGTTCCTCTCTGTTCTCCTTCACTAATTCATGCAAATGGGCCAGTTAAGCCCTGCTGGGAATGAACAGCACATGGAACTCATCAGATGTTACTGGCTCTGTTTAGCATTTCCACAAATTGTAAATCTATTTGTTTTCAACTGAAAAAAAATGTTATAAAATTCCTCAAATGTATAAGGTGGCCTATTGTATACTTTGAATCTCAGTGATGCAAAATAATTTAATATGTTCTCTTTGATGTGAGGCAGGGTGGCTTTAGGCACTGAGGGTCAAAACCCAAGCACGATTTTGTGTTAGGAAATGCCTAATAGTTGCCGCTGCTTTTGAACCACTGCTCATCTATCACTTGTTACCAATATATGCACAAATGTGGTATTTTCAAAGTCAGATATGATGACTTCATGTGCCCTACAATGTATGTATTGCATTGTGCATGTCTGTGCGTTTGTGCTACAGTATGAAGCGTGCAAAGTTTAGCTCCTGTTTCTAATATTTAACCAATTTCATTATTGGTGACCTACCAAATATATGTGAGGAAAGAGGAGCATAAATATTTTGAATGTGAAGCTGTAGTTGAAAGGATTGAAAATATTCTTTTATTTGGTTATTGGCTGCCTCTAGCTGTATATGTAAGATCAACCCTTTAGATCCACCTGAATCGCATGAATTATGAGAGAAGTGAAGGAGGAAAGTTTGTGATACATGCTTTGCTTTCAACTCTGTTGAGCCATAAACTGACTTCTATTTGTTTGCTGGCTTGTGCCTATAATTCTCAATGTGCTGCAAGAGACAAAGTAGTTGGATGTCATACTAAGGACAATGAACACAGTAGTTTTAAGTGTGGTCAATTGCTATGAGCATCAGAGATGAGATAAATATATTAAGTACAAAAGCTTCAAAATCAGAATCTAATATGACAAAGCAGGGGGAAAGAGCTAAGTGGTCAACAAGTTCCAGAAGATGGGAACAGTTAA